>NC_041381.1:259722897-259784359 GCF_002162155.2 Triticum dicoccoides | reverse complement strand
CCCCCCGCCACATTCCCCCATCCGATTCCCCATTCATACTCCGTGGGCGCCAAAACTACCTCTCCACCAGCCGCGAAACCCTCGCGTCCTCCGCCCGCCACCCCATCCCACCCATCAACCGCCGCCCTCCTCCATCACGCCGGAGCCGATATTGCGACGTCATCGTCTAGCGCAACCGCGACCGCAACGCCCTCCACGGCTAGTAGTTGAAGCTGAGGCCAAGTCGCCTCTAGGATGCCAACTTGCACCATACCCGAGCCAGTTCAACCACGCCGTCCTGCACCTCATCGTTGTCGCTCCAACTTCGCCACCGTCCACCGTCCACCGCACAAGAGTTGTTCCCGCTACGCCCTCTTTCGTCGCCTTGAATCTGCTTCCCTTCGCCGACAGACGGCCGCTGCAACACAGTCAACAATTTGGCCATGGGTTCTTCCAAGGATCCACCCTCCTCCAAAACATCGGTTCCCTCGGTAAGAAAAGAAAATAGCCGCGACATCTGGAGGACACATGACTGGCAACCAGAAATGGTACTCCTCTTCCGTTATTCGTGCAAATTTTACGTGTCTGCTTGCACGGTATTCATCCCACAGAAGACACTAGTTGACCGCTTCTTCCTGATACTAGATGTTCCTAGTAACTCGCAATGCGTAAGGTTTCTCCGCATATACTATTTCACCTTAGCTAGAGGTCCGTCGCCCCTGGATTTCAATTCCTAGTCAGTTGATTCCCAATTAAAGGAATCATTCCCTAGCGTAACAGGCACTAGTCCGCCTATTACGCTAGGGAAGCAGCGCCTCGATGTTTATCTTAGTGGTGTGTGGGGCCTAGGAGCTGCTGGCGCCCGATCTAGAGGTCGGTCGGGTTTAAAAGGATGGCCGGGGGGCAATGCCCAGCACGGTGGTGGTGTGAGGTCTAGGGGAGGGCGGGGCGGCGGAGGCAGAGGTCTGGGCCGGTGGTCGCTGGCGGTTCGAGAAAGATCGTCAACAGTGACTGGCGGGAGGTAGACGAAGGCCATCTGCCTATTCCTTGTAGATCAGACGGTTCATAAAAAAATGACTGGCCTATTTATTTTCAGTCGATTGTTGTTTTGATAGGAACACATGTGGTGGTATGTTGGAGTAGTACCTGCATTTCCCAGCCATCCCTGTGCTAATATATTACAAAATCATATGGAGTAAAATCTAATTTTGTTTGCCATGCAATGTTGTAGAGCTATCATATGTCTCCTGTCATTTATTTTTGAGCCACCTTCTATCTACTACTTTTAAAGTGCACTAGTTCTGCACACATTTCGCCCTTACTCTCACTATTTTTTTTTATGCATGGTTACTTCAGACTCAGAAAAACTATTGACAAAAGCATGAAATAAAAGAGAGAAGTCGCTCATGTTTTCTTCATTGGCAGGCAAGGCACATTTCAGCGATTTAAAGGTTGCATGTTCAACAGATGGAGACGGTAAACGTAGCTCTGGAGTTGATGATCTCGCTCGCCATGAACCACCATCCTAGGTGCTTGCTTTAACTTCACGGTGTCATATGTGGTTGCATGTTGCACATGATGTCTAGCTTGTATTGCTTCCAATTTGGTTAAATTAAATTTGCTTAGCTTACACATTATACCTTTGAATATAACATGCCTTCCTGTTTTTGGTGCATACTGGTACATCTATCTATTAACCATGTTCTTACATCAAACTAATGTTCTTGTGTATTCCTCATCAATCACTTATGATGAGACACTCACGCTAGTGGGTTACTATGGGAAAATACACTCTTTTAAAGAATGCATTGTCAGCCTCCAAACATGATTCTCAAGAAATAGCAAGGCTAAACGAAAATAGTGAACGTATCTCTATAGTTGATGACAGCATTTCCCCTACACCAGCATCGCAGGTGCTTGCTCTAACTTGGCAGCGTGATATGTGGTTAAATGTTGCATATGGTGTCTAGATTGTAATTCTGCCAATCTGGTTAAATTGCATGTGCTATTATGCTTAGTTTATACATTATACCTGTTAATGTGACATGTCTTCCTGCTTTTAGTACATACTACATCTGTCTATTAAGCATGTCCTTACATAAAACTATTGTTTTTTGTATCCCGCGTCAATCAATATGACGAGACACCATTAGTATATGCAGTGTGATATAAGATGCATCTTTCATATGATTTATGGCATATGCTGCTTCTAATTTGTTGAAATGCCATTTACGATGAGACACTTTTAACTTGGCAAAGTCATATTGGTTGCATCTTTCATGTGGTGTCTAGCTTGCATTGCTTCTTATTTGTTGAAATGGCTTCTACTTAGTTTACACAAATAGTTGTGAATATGCCATGCCATCCTATTTTTCGTACATATTCCATCTTGGTATCATGTGTTTGCCTTACATCAAAGTAGTGATTGTCTGTATCGTGCACGAATGAGTGCTGAAGAGTGAATTTTATTGCCTTTTCTTGTTGGTTTTACTTGACAATTCAAAATCAATAAAGCGGAAGGAAATTAGCAAGGCAGTGGATAAAGGTGTTCCTTCCAAACGGAGGGCCTCTACAGATTCTACTCCACCACCCCCAAGATTTGCAAGACAACACATGCATAGACACTCCACGTAGCTATGTTGATGATGAGCACGTGTCCCCTAGTGCACCATCATAGGTGCTCCCTCTAACTTGGCGCTATTATATGTGGTTGCATGTTATGTATGATGTCTACCTTGTATTGCTTCCAATTTTGTTGAATTCCATCTGCTTACTTTGCACATTATACTTGTGAATAAGACACGTGTTCCTGTTTCTAGAACATAGAATATCTGTCTATCACACCATGTTCTTACATCAAAGTATTACTATTGTGTAACCTACAACAATCACTTATCATAAGACACGTTTGACTTGGTAGTATGATATAGGTTACATCTCGCATTCTTTCATATGGTGTCTAGCTTTCATTGCTTCTATTTTGTTGAAATGCCTTCTGCTTAGTTTACACATCATAGCTGTGAAGATGCAATGCTATCCTTTTTTCTTACACATTCAATCGTCGTATGATGCAGTCGCCTTAAATTTAAGTAGTGCTCGTCAGCATCCTACATCTATGAGTTCTGAAAAGCGAATTTTTTTCATTTTTCTTGTGGGTTTGACTTGACAAGGCAATACAATTAAGAAATAGGAAGGAAAAAAAGGTGCGGACTGATGGCGGTCATCCGGCAAAACCGGCATCCCAAGGCTATCTCTAGCTTGGCAGTGTGATATTGTCTTGCATGTTGCATACGGTGTCTCACTTGTATTGCTTGTAATTTGATTAAATTACTTCTGCATAGTTTACACAAATAGTTGTGAATATGCCATGACATCCTGTTTTTCATACATATTCCATCCTCGTAACTTGTGTTTGCCTTACATCAAGGTTGTCATTGTCAGTATCATGCATGAATGAGTTCTGAAGAGTGAATTTTATTGTTTTTTCTTGTCGGTTTTAGTTGACAATGCAAAACCATAAGCTGTGAATATGCAATGCTATGAATATGCAATGTCACTAATGATGAGAGACCTTTGACTTGGTAGTGTGATGTTGTTTGCATCTTGCATACGATTTATTTCTTGTACCGCTTCACATTTGTTAAAAGGCCAGTTATGACGAGACACTGTTAACTTGGCAGAGCGATATTTGTAGCATCTTTCATACGGTGTCTACCTTCCATTGCATTGCTTCTAATTTATTGAAATGCATTCTGCTTAGTTTATACATCATAGTTCTGATTATCTCATGCCGTCATGTTTTTCATACATATTACATCCTCCTATCATGTGGTTGTCTAACATCAAAGTTCAGTTCGTCTATATCACGCATCAATTTGTTCTGAAGAACTAAATTTTTATTCCTTTTTCTTGTCGGCTTGACTTAACATGGCACAGAGAAAGAGGAAGGAACACAAAATGACAGGGGATGGTGTTAGTACTAAGGACACATGGAAACGGAAGCGGCTGAATTATGCAGATTCTGCGGGTACTGATGGTGCAATAGAAGGGCAAAGTCCAGCGAAAAATTGTATAGACACGATATCCCATGCTACACGAGCTGCAAAAAAAGCCAAATAGAAACTAATAGCTGCCACCAAACAAGCAGAGACAACCCTAGTTGTTGCAACACCTTCCACAGTACCACCAGCTGCACGAGTTACTCGTTCGTCAACTCAGCTAGCAGCATGTTCCCAAGCTCCCTTGCCACCTGGCACTACTTCCAAAGCACTCTTGACACAAGACGAGTTGGCAAGATCAGATGAACCTTGTGAGCTTCAACAGCTAGAAGGCAGTTGCTGGACCAAAGTTACAGTTGCATGCTTCTTTATATGTAGTCTCACAGTTTGATGTACACTAACACTTCCTATGTTCGTTGTTGGACTAGCACCTAGGCACAAGAAACATCAGGGATAATGCTCGATAGGTTAACTAAATATAGAGGAGGAAGAATGGAGATCCATTTTGAGGCAGGTCTAAAAAGGCCACGGGATGCTACAGAGTCATCCAAGTTAGTATCAGAGGCATCGGTTACCGTTAGGTGTCATGCACGTATCCTCCCAACATGGATTCAGTACAGGAATGACAAAGATGAAATCCAGTTCAACACCTTCCTCGACCATTTATATGTAAGTATGGTTATGTATGTAAACTAATAATATTGGCTTGCTCTATCCCATACTTTATAGGTTGCTGATAATGAGACTACCATAATTTTCAACAGATGAGGTTCAAGTTGGATAGCCAAGATGATGCAACCAGACAAGCTTGCACCCATGTTTTCAAGTCTGCTCTGCGACATTATCGGTATAACTTGAGGAAAACTCACTTTGAAGGCAAGGCTAACAGTGAACTTGCCCAAACATCTTCAGTGGAAAATATACCGGATGAAGACTAGGGAGGCCTCGTTGAACATTGGTCTGATCCAAAGTATCAAGTATGTTATATTTATGTGATCAGATCACATGTTAAACTCGTATTTACGCATGTGCCTCACAAATCTATCTTCTTGTAGGTGAACTATTCCAAAAACAAGGCCAACCGTACGAAAGTGAAATTCCAACAGACGGCAGGATCTCGTAGCTATATTGCACACTGCGAGGCTCTTGTAATAGCTGATGTTTCACTCTTTTCGCTGTGCCATATTATCAGATCTATATTGACTTGTTCCAAATGCAGAAGAAACCCCACAAGGACCAAAAAGTACCTGAACCAAATGCTGTGGAAATCTTCAAGGACGGTCACACCAGCAAGACGAAGGGCATGACTACACCAGTCAAAGCCGCTGTTGTAAGTCCTTAATCCTCATGCCTTTTAACTACTACTTAATCTGACTCGTGCATTGAACTGCATGGTTTGCAACCAATGTCTATTACTCTTTTCAATTTTATACACAATTGTCTTAGCGTATCATTGCACCTTACAAGGTTTAAAAGAGAGGAGTGATGTTCATCTTAGTCTGTAATCGAGTTCCGTGCTGGACTTGCCCACACAATGTTACAATTGCATGTTTATCTGTTCTTAGTTGTTTTGTGATATGAATGATGTCATACTATGCTTACCGTATTATAAACTTTGTCTCTTTATCCTTAGATGTCAATACAATGTGAAGAAATATGCAATACATTAGCCATGGTACATGGTCATATGTTTGGAACCTGGTTTTATTGTGTACTTTACAGTAAAATACAACTAATATTTTCGACAGGTTCACGAGAATAAGTTTCGTATTTAGAGCAAAGCTATTTTGTTTGGTTTTGCTACCTCCTTTATATCTTTTGTTCTGGTACTACTAATGTAAAAACTCAACTTTTCAGCAAGTTGTGGAAAAATGGTGGAACCACCACCTTCTGAAGATGACGAGGCAACTATAATCGCAATGTCACCTCCTGTCGCAGTGGGTCGGTACCTATCCACTAACTGTTCCAAAAGCATGTTCCTGCGTAATACTGGGTTGGTTGTTAAGGCAATCTTGTCCAAACTGCCTCATGATCAAGATATGCAAGCTCAAAACACAATGTTATATCTGTGCTCCAGACACAAGTCCATTCCCGAACAGAGACCCTTTGTGAAACAAGGACAACCATTGTTTGATGTCATCAAGATATGCATGGTTTTGAATCCAGACTATCAGACATTGCTATGTTCTTCATGAGCCTAGGAGAAATGAAGGCGAAGGTTATGGTGCTCCATCGGACAATACAACATGAAAACATAACAGTCAGATCAAATGAACTGGGCATCCGAACTTCTGGTGGTGCATTTATCTGCCAGACTGTTAACTTTTATGCCAACCTTCCTTCTGTTTTATGGTTGTAATTTGTTTTGTTGCGATACAAAATTTATTCTTAACGTGCAACCACCGGCTGAAGAAAACAGCAAGCTGTTTTTGTATACTGTAGGGTCTTCCCTATATTTGCAGTGGTGGCGAACTTTGATGCCCAGTGGATGTAATTTGTGTAATCGCCTTAATAGCCAAGCGTTAGTTTCGGGCTTATTATTTCCTAGTCTACTTTTTCCTTCGTTTGCTAGTGGCTGCAACAACCATGGGCCATATATGGACCATGATAACCTTGAGCCTGCTACAGGACATAAGATCCATGGGCCTACTACAGGCCGTTGGATAAATGGGCCTCCGACGGGCCGTAGAATCGGTGGGCCTCAGGTCATTGGATAAATGGGTCCACATGGGCCATAAACGGGCGTAATTGGTATTGGGCCAGCACGGTAATGGGGCATTAATAGGTCGGAAGACAGCAAAGGCTTAGTTCTTTCATAGGCATAACGAGTCATTAATGGGCCCGGATATAGGAGGATGGGCTGGAAATGGAGCAACGGGTTAACATGCCAGAAACGGGCTGATTCTAACCACGGGCCGAATTTGGCCCGTTAGGGGAATAGGCCAGTAATGTGCCAGAAGTAATCGAGGGCCAAAAAGGATCCCAAGAACATATGGGCCCTCAGTAGGCCAAAAGCTAACACGGGTTGAAAAGGGCCCATGTGAATCATGGGCAATTAATGGGTACAAAGAAATTTATCGTTCATTATGGGCCAGAGTCACCGTGGGCTACTAAAGGGCCTAAAGATATGAAAGGCCTCATATGGGCCGAAAGACGTCATGCTCCATACATGGGCCAAAAGTGAAACAGGATGGTGTTGAAGAAGTGTGATTAGAATAATAGTACTGGCACTAGTTCATGAGACATAAACTCATCACAAGTAGAAGCCGGTAGAAGTAGAGAAAGATCGACATGGAGATGGAGCTACGACAGTGGAGCAAGCCGGCTCCAAAAGGAAGATGGACTACCTAGGATGCTGGGCTGTAGCTAGAAGGGTGGTTGGGACACGGCATGAGCCCATACCGCGGTCACCCCCGATTGGGACGCACCGGCTGTGGGTTTTCTCACTCGCCGATGTCGACCGCGTCTACGCAGAACATTGTTACCTTCCCTGAGCTGCGGGATCAGGCCCGTCGTTCTATGCTTGTGAAGAGAGCAACCTAAGCAAGCAGGCTTGTAGCTTAGGCTCCTGCTAGTGTATATATAGTGGTTTTCTTTTTCTCTCCATCAACCATTTTAAATTGCGTACGTGTTATTCAAGAGTGAAATGATGGTTGCTTCTTCCGACTAACTTATTGTGTGATTTGACTGCTCCTTAGTGGCCCCTACACGTACCCACCCTACGTGTATGCAACAGTCACACGTACACATGGACGCAAAAACGCGCGCGACGCCCTAATGCATGCATTTCCGAGCACACGACGGAACACACACGGTCACGCTCAAGTGCTCAACCTACACATGCATGCACACACATACTCAGTCAGGGTGAGCTAGTGACCGTATAAACACCAGAAAATATATATATTGAGAGCAATGAGCGTATTATGAAGTCCACTGACCGTATTTTTACAAATATGCAATGACAAACAGTGTATTTATCTCGTTTGAAATTAAGCCATATTAATCGGAGAGGAGGCAGTATGGACTAGCATTACTTTGCTGTGTCCCATCAACTTGCCGAACGAGGAGAAGGTTGCAGGACGGGAGAAGCTTGCGCGCGGTGGCTCGCAGGACAAGGAGAAACTTTTGACTAATGCAAGCTCTCCCTCGCTCAGGCGGTGGACGTGCAATAGTTAATTTGGTGTCAGATTGCCAGAAGCATACACTATACTACTAGTGCTATTATTGTTCAACTTCCTGAATAGGCGAACAACCAACGCAAAGTTTACTACTCCCTCCGTCTAGGTGAGTAAATCATCTTAGGCTGTGCACCGTGACCAAGGAGGAGGGGAAAATGAGAGACATTAATGTTTATTTGCTAATTAATAGTATTGCATGCAATGAACTAACCACTACATGTCGTGTTTGATAGTCTCAAGTCATTAAAAGCATGCACATCCCTCATCTCTTATTGGTTGATATGTTAAGAAACAAGAAACGATGTAGAAGTTAATGCACCGCGCCTAAGTGTTTTGGGATTATTTGATTTTCGTAAGATGACTTACACACCAAGACGGAGGGAGTAGTACTAGTACTACTACTATAGTCTATAAAGGTACGTACTATACAAGTACTAGGAACCGGATGGAGGAGCGTCTGCACTCTTATTATAATTTTAAAATGTGATAAAGCAATCTTCAACACATTTGGTTCTCTTCGAGGTTTCTCGCATGTGATAATGGAAGTTGATTGCATGGAACACTCGCCACAATTCTCACTTAATTCTGGCTCATATCCTATTACAAATAGTAGCACTCGGTAATATTTCCTCTTTTTTTTGTTATTCAGCATGTAAACAGGCCAGCAAACCTTGCGGCGCATCTTCATGCAAACCGGGCTTGCTGCACTTTGAATGTGGCCGAGAGCTGGCTTGATGAAACACCTCACTTCCTACTCTACTTCATTTTTTGCGGGGTACCTCGCTTCCTAGTGACCAGTGTCTTGGCTGATCGTCCTAAGAATGCTTATATATGAATAAAGCTCTCACATTTACCCGCAAAAAAGATTAAGCCATATTAACCAGAAAGGAGGGAGTATGGACTAGCACTACTTTTTGGTGTGTCCCGTCAACTCACAGAACGAGGAGAAGCTTGCAGGACAAGGTCAAGCTCGCTTACGCCTTTTGACTAATGCAACCTACCCTCATTGGACATGCATCAGTCCATTCGGTGTCAGATTGTCAGAGGCATACACTGTAGTACCCAACATGCGGAGTACCATCATTGTTCGACTTCACGAAGAGGCGAAGAGCCAAGCGTAGTAGTACGAGTAGTACTACTACTAGAACCGCATGGTGGAGCGTCTATACTCTTATTTTTTTATCTCTGATAAAGTACACGTTTATTCCGGAGAAGGGTGGAAAACGGCAGCCCAACATGTAATGAATGATATCGATCAACCAAACATGCTCGAATATATCTCGGCCTCCGTGCGAGCCTGTCTGTGTGTTCTTGCTCCTTGTCTCTCTCAAGGAATGGCGGGTTGGCTCTTTGCCGTCAATTGAGATCGGTTTGCTCACACTCCTGTCCCACATGTTAGTGATATGCCAAGAGGAGGTGCGTTGACCGACTGGACATATGCGTACTTGGTTTTGCACCTTCATACTACTCCTCCCTCCGTCACAGGTTACAGGGCGCGCTTCATTATGATGCATTTCTCTCAATGCATTTCCACCACCGGAGAGACTTTAGACGCGTTTGGTTTAATGCTCAATTAATTAGGGCGTGGTAACCGCAATCAAGTCCACAATTTTCTCTCCATGTACTGTACTACTACGGAGTGGAGTAAGTGCATGCATGTGTGTACCCGGGGTGGAAGCACTGCATGCATGTGTGTATGCATTATTCCCTCTAGTAATAGACGTCGTGCTATAACTACCAATGCTATTTTTCAGAACGATCGCTAGTCGCCTTGGTCCCACAGATTTTTTTTCTTTTTTCTGAAGTGCGCTGTATAAACAGTGACGGATGGAATAGTATGAGTGGATTCAAATAAGAGCGTATTGATGGTTGCTTCTTCAGAGCAACTTACAGTGGGAAAGGTGGGACTTATGATTTGACTGCTCATTACTCACTATTAATGCGGCGCAACGACCGGGCTGAGTCTCCCATGCGGTTGTGCACTACCCCCTCGGTTCTTAAATATACTTCGGAGTATTTGTCTTTCTAGAGATTTCAACGAGTGACTACTCAAATATTTGTCTTTTAGAGATTTCAAATGGACTGGCACATATGGATGTATATAGAAATATTTCATAGTGTAGATTCACTCATTTTGCTCCATATGTAGTCACTTGTTGAAATCTCTAGAAAGACGAATAGAATATTTAGGAACGGCGGGAGTACACATACGAAGCAAAATGAGTGAATCTACACTCTAAAATATGCCCGTTTGAAATTTGTAAAAAGATAAATATTTAGGAACGAAGGAGTATAATTTTGTGCATGGCACATGGACTCGGATGATGAAGAGGCTTTTGGCAATGCTATCAAGCTTCCATCATTTGTTTACATAATTGACATACTATACAAATAATTTTCCAGCGACATGAAATTGTACAATGGTGTGAGCTTTCAGCTTTTGTTTCGCGTGTCTTGCCATTGATGCTCTTTCGGAAACAATAAAAAACTAACTTCCTTGCTAATGCAGTCAATTATTAGCAGATCAGAGCTAATAATTACATCACAACTGAAGACAGAGTTGTGAGAAGGTGTTAAATTAAAATTGATCCATGCTTTCATTGGCAACAACGTCCCCCCAGCTCTGTCTATATCAACATGGCATGTTGGGAAAAAAGTAGGTGTCTGGAGCATGCAACATTCCGATCATTTTGTGCAGTTCCACTGAAATAGAGCTGAGCGTTCCTGTTCCAAAGATATTAAGTGTGATTACGATAATAGAGGACTGCTGATGAAACAATAAACACACAAATAGAAGCCGGTCACCTTTGTAGTATCTCTTGAGACTAACTAGTTGGAGAAGATTAGGCTCGGAGTTGGATGAGGAGGATAGAGCAAAACCAATATCCCTTTGTGCAGTCGCACTAAAATGTAGAGACGTTGCCCGAGTGACATTTTAGTACAACTGCACATAACACTCTTAAGAAAAAAGTGATTTGTGTAGTTCACCAAAAGGTCGCAATAGCAACAAGGTGAAATGGATAGCCCTGTTTGCAAAAAAGAGGTAGAAAGGAAACAATTACTGGCCAATAACAGTTGATGACACATGCGACGACAAAAAAGAAGCATATTCCTTGTACTAAGGGAAGATAACAACACGGTTGTGGTTGTCTAAAACGGTGTGAGGACGAGAATACAATATGGAAAGTATGCCGGACGAGCTACGTTTTGGGCAAAGAAGTATGGAAGATCCACATGCACCGACGTGAGAAGATGGGAGTGGAGCAAGGCCGGAGGGGATACCTGGAGGTCGTCGGGATGTAACTAGGTGAGCGGCAACGGGCGGAATCTGCGAGCAGGTGCCGTAGGCCCTGCCGCACTGGAGCTTGGTTAGAGAGAACGGCGTGTACCGCAGATCGGGACGTGTTGCCTTGGCACCGTCGAACGGAGAAACGATGCACTTCCTCCCTTTCCCCCACCGGACGGGATGCGGCCGGATCAGTGACCAACGGTGAGAGAGAGAGAGAGAGGCCACCACACTGCGTTTCCCCCGGCGGACGAGATGCGGCCGGATCAGTGACCAACGGTGAGAGAGAGAGGCCACCGCAGCCTTGTGTGAGATACTCTAAAGAGCGACAAACCAGTTAGGCAGGCTCCATTGTATATAGTGAGCGGACTACCTTTTTCTCCATAAAAATCGTTTTATATTCTGTGTACATGCCATTGAGCGCTATAACTTTATTTAAAAATAACGTGGCAACGTGTCAAGTCGAACTTTGTTTGGTGCACGCGTGGTACACGGCCTCCCTAGGTAAACAACCGCTACAGGCATTCAAATTAGCACGTGGGATGCCATTTCGTAAAGAAATGAGATCCACCGTGTACCCACGCGGGTGTGGCTGGGCACGAAGCGTGAGTACGTGCATGGTGCACCTATTCTCTTCTTGTATACGTACACCACCTACGTGGGGTTGTGTGAGAGAGATACAAACCTAGAGAGATATAGTGTGTGGGTTCTTGAGAGTTTTTTTGGGGGGGGGGGTCAATCAAAAAATGTGACATATGCAATGTGTGTGAAATAGAGTCCTGGATATAACATACATATAGAGGGGGCAATCCACGAGAAGAGAGTGGAGGTATCATCGGCTTGAGGTGTCCATATAATCGAAGAGAGGGATGATGTGTGTGTGTGTGCGTGCGCGGTCGATAAAGAGTGCCATCGAATTTGTGTGTGCCCAAGTCAAAGATATAGAGTGGCTAGCCTACCGGAACGTGAGAGGGGACATGTGCAGTTTGTCTCTGTGGCATGGATACCTACCTGCAGCGCTCGACTATCGGTGTGTGGTGGGGGAAGAGGGAGGCCCAATTAACTATAGAGGTATAATGGCTGGTATATGTGTGGAGGAGGAGAGAGGCCTACCTCATGTATTAAGGAGATCGATCTGCCTCATGTATTAAGGGAGATCGATCGGCATCCATGCATATGTGCAGGAGAGGAATAAGGTTGGGAGAGAGATAGAGCTAGAGTGTTGGAGGGGGTGGTAGTGGAGTTGCTTCTAACAAATGGTGGGATAGGCTTGCTAGAAAAAAGGAGGGCACGCCCGCAATACCAATAAGAGAGGAGATGGCTGCTTGTTGTCTGTGCATGTGCGTGTGAGAGACGGGTCAGGAGGCATGTAGGAGGTTGTACGAGAGGCATACTATATCGAGGGGGGAGGAGTGTGCGAGTACGAGAACGATGAAAAGATTGGTGGCAGTGAGGCATGGACATTGACAAGAAAAGAGGGGAAGCTTGTGTTTGTGCTAGGCATACCTGGCTAGAGAGGCATATCGATTGATGTGTGCCGTAAAGAAGGAGCTGGGGGGGGCCTTCACACACCGTGGGTGAACGACCTAAAGTGAAAAGACGAATTTGCGCCATGGATCTAGAGAATGCTGAGGGAGGGTGAGAGGGATGCGGGCGTGTGCATGCACAAGAGAAAGTTAGCGCTAGCTACAAAGATAAGAGGGTTGTGTGGGTGTAAAAGATGAATAGAGATCATATATACTTCATTATAAAAAGCGAATTCGGATATTTGAAGAATTTATCATAGTGTTTTAAACCGACGCATGTGTGAATATATATAATGGTGATACACATGGTGTGGTTATGAACATGTTATACTACATTTAATATATTTTATCTCTAGTCTTATAAAAAACGGAGTTGTTGTTGATGGTGTGCCTGCCATCCTGCATTATAGGCCGTCCGATTTATATCTGGCGGATAGCAAGGAAACTATGATGGTTGAAGTTGGCAACAATCATGATTCTAGATTCTTATTGAAATAGAGAAACGAATTCAAATTTAGTTCGAATTGCAGCGGTAGTATAGACATTTGGAATGCACTAAAATGTTGGTATGAGTAGGTTACATGCATTATACAGCAAGCAAAAAAAAATTTAATCGGACATAACATGGATTCATACTCCCTCCTTCCATCTATATAGGGCGTAATGAGATTTTTAAGACCGCCTTTGACTATTGACAAGATTAATCATGACATGCACAATGTGAAAATTATATCATTGAAACAACCTTTCAGAGATGAATTTAATGGTGTGCTTTGTGTAAGTTGCATGTCATATATCATTGCTCTAATATTTGGTCAAAGTTAGCATCGAAAAACGCATTAGGCCCTATATAGATGGAAGGAGGGCGTAGCTTTGAATAGCATTTGTATAGTAAAACGGGGCAAGACTCTCTCTTTGTGTGGTGTGAATAGTTTTATTTTTTTCGTTTTCTTTTTGGTTCAGGGAAATGCGAATTGATTTGGTACGTCCAAGTACAATATTACTACACATTAGGCTTGTCCCTAAAATTCAACCCGCGTCTTGTTATATCCCGAAAATTCAGATATCGTGCTCCCAAAACTGGCGACTTCACAACCCGCGCCTTGCTATCCTGAAATTACAACGCGCGCGAAAACTCCCTCCAGCTGCCAAATCCCGACACGCGAAATCCCCCTTCTAACCCTGAGCCGAAAGGGTCGCTAGTTCAAATCGGTGGGGGATACTTTTGTAACACACCCTACATTGTGGACAATCGCATCCCTAAGTCATGCTTCACCCCCTCCCATCGCCCCCTTTTCGCCATTCGAAATCCCAGGCCGCCATAACCTCTCCGCTCCAGCCGTGGAACCCCACCCTCCTCTGTCCGCCACGTCACCGCTGCCCAGCCGGAGCCTCTTCCCCCGATGACGTCGTCCACCGCAACAGCTCGATGTCCCTCATCCACCTCCCCGGATGAGGATCCGTCGTCCATCTCGCCGTCCCGCCGGTTCAGCCGCCCCGTCCTGCACCTCCAAGGAGCTGCTCCGACAATCGCCTCGTCTATCGCAGCTGCTCCATCCCCATAGCGCCGCCTTAACCTGCTCCACCGGAACCGCAGCATCCGCACCGACTCCTCGGACAAAGCCGAGGCCTACTCGGCGCCACCAAAGAGGTTATACACTCATCAAATCGCACCTTCTACTTAACTCGACCTCTCGGCACCAACGGTGCTCCATCCCGCACCCCCATGGAGCGGCTGCCTTAAAGCCGGCGCCGCGGGCGACATCTCCATGGCGGCTCTCCCCCAGTGCGAGGCCCCTTCGGCGATTGTGTCCATACCAGCCAGATCTGCTGCTGCTGCTCCGGCTCTCGCTCACGCTGCTGCTGCTGCTCCGACTCTCACTCGATCGCTTGCTCGCCCAGCTGCTACTGCTGCTCTCCCCCTCGCTCGTGCTACTGCTCTGCTCCGATTAAGCCACACTTCAGTCGACTGAATCAGCTTTTGGGTCAGTCAATTTTCAGGGGTTGGGGGCGGGGGGCTCGCCGGAGTTAAGGAAGAACCGCCCGCAGCAGGGACGGGGGCTCGCCGGAGAGGTACCCCACTATCTATCTTAGGGTTCAGGGTGGGGGCGGGAGGCCTAGAGGGCTGGCTGGGGCGGCGATGGCAAGTTGTTTCGGGGCGGCGAGGTGGCGCTAGGGCCGGCAGTTCGGCTGGTGGTGGCTGGCGGCTCAGGGAGGTGCAGGTTGAAGATGAAATGCAGGCCCTCCCTAAACTACATGTCAAGTGCCTCTCTGCTACCATTGCGTTCAGTTTCGGCAGTAGCATTCAGATTCCACAGTAAATTTCAGTTTCGACAGTTAAGTTCAGATTCAACAGTTTTTACCTCATGTGTTGTAGTTAGGTGGTTTTTGGTGATGTTAATTTTACATCCATTTTACATCATCTATTGGAGATCTATTAGAATCCCACTTGAGATTGACGATGTCTGTCTTGTGCTGCTTCAGCCTTGACGTCTTACGGCTCACCGGAGCTGCTCCAATGACAGAACGATCCATCACAACAGAGCAGTGCACTGGACGCCGTCTACAAATTCCTCAGATCTTCCTCCACACCTCCGACAGCCACCTCTGCTTCAACTGCTTCAGCGACCAACCCAATGATGTTGAGGTCGACACAGCTACGGCAAAGAGGTTGTACACTTGTTGCATCACTTATTACTATACATTCACGTCGATCCATTAGGGCTATTTTGGTTCAACAGAAAAACGTCGATCCATTGGTTGTTACCATCACTCTATATTTCTGCATGCTCTCCTTACATAATCTCACCATATTTTTTCCGTATGCATGTCAGATATTGTACACAGTCATGCTAAACATGTAGAGAAAAAGAGAAGAGTTTTGCGCGGCAATACAATGTCATGCAGACATCGCTCCATGGTGGGTTCAATGGCAAACCCTCCCCACCCCTCTCCAGATTGTAATCCAGAGGAAGATATCTGTTCTGAGGCGGATTCAGACGCCGTTGACCACTCCTGTTTACCCCCCAAGTTGTTTGCTCTACCTTGGCATGATGATGTTAGTCATATCATGCATATGTTGCCTTGCAGTGCCTACTTTTGACATCATATATGTCATCTGCTTAGTTTAGACATGTTCTGTAATGCCACCTGTTAAGTTTCTATATCATATATGGGAATTATGCAGTCTCATGTCTTTTAGCTACCCATAATATATGTGAAATGTGCAATGCCATCCTGTTTAACCAGGCATCATATATTTGAATGATATCTTGCCCATACTTTTCTTCATTACATTTCCATTTGTCGACAATGTTTGTACATTAAACTACTCTTCCTGTGAATCAGCCATTTGGGTGGGAGATGGAAAAATCTGGAGTGAAAACAAGGCCTTCAGAGCAGACAGTGCTACCTGTCAAAGCAAATCTCTTGTTGGGTCCCGATAGCTCCTCAGATATTGATTCAGAGACAGATGACCAGTCCTATTCCCCCACTTAGGTGTATACTCTAACTTGGCATGGTTATACTGCTCATATCATGCATACGATGTCTTGCATTGCATAATTTAGACATCATATACACAATATTCAACACCATGTTCTTAGTTCAGACATCATATCGAATGCCCTCTGTTTAGCATATAAATCACATATGTGAATTAAATGATGTGATCCTGATTACTTAGATAACATGTAGGTGAATTATGTCATGCGATCCTGTTTAGTTATTCATCATATCTTTGAATTATGTTATGCTATGCTATCCAGTTTAGATAGACATCATATATGTGAAATTATGTCATGCTATCCGTTTTAGTTAAACAATATACATGTCAACTATTTCATGCCCTCTTTTTTCCACACTATCTATTACATATGTCTCTCATACAATGTCTGTACATTCAACTATGTTTCCTGTTTATCAGCCATTTGAATTGGAGCGGCTGATGCCAGTATATAGCAGACTAAAAACACGGTCTTCCAATAAACAGTGCTACCTCTTGGTGGAGATAGCACCTCGGTTGTACATGCACAAGAACTAGCCCTACCACACATAACCCAAACTCTCGCAGATTGTACCCCTACTGCGATGGATAGAGAACCAGCTTCACCCAATCTAACCCCAACCCCAGCCGATAGTAACCAAGTTCCTGTTGACACAGCACCATCTCCACCACAGAGCTCCCAAACAAGAGCAGTTAGTAAGGCAGCTCCAGTGCCCAAAGGGCCAGTACTATCACGGCGAACCCCAACTCCACCAGTTAGTACGCCTATTCCTGTGGAGGAAGCACAACCAGCTAGTCGTAGTTTAGCATCTATCGCATTTGATGTTGTTAAATCATATGTGTGTATCTTCCCATATTGGAAATATTATACTGAAGATGAAGGAAAATGCCAGTTGCAGGTGTTTGTCCAGGAGTTATGTGTAAGTAATGTTATTCATGACAACTACTTTGCTTCGTCCCATTATAATACATCAAATTTTCCCATTTTTCTCTATAGAGAAGGACCGATTTGGAAACTCAGGATGAGGTAACCTGTGCTAATACTTCTGCTATCTTCAAGAATGCTTGGTGGCAGTATCGGAATTATGTGAAGAAAACGTACTTCACCGGCAAAGAAGCTCATCAAATTCCCTTACATTCTCGTGAGACACATTTACTCGACGATGACTGGGAACGCCTTGTTTTGTACTGGTCCCGAACAAAGAATGTGGTAAGGTCTATGAGCTGTGACACCCCAAAATTTTAACCTTGTTTTATTAATTAAAATTTTGCCAGGAAACTTAATATTGTATTTTCTGGATTTCCTTTTTATTTCAGAACCCCTTTTCTTTAATATTGAGGAGTTTTACCCCAAGTGGAAACTTTCCAAAAATGTTATTGGACTTCTATGCTCTCTCAATAAAACAATTTTTTTAATCAGTGGTTTTATTTGCATAATTATTTCTCCTGAGCTTTATTCTCTTGAAATGATTATTCATAAGTTTTGGAGCCTCTTTTACACTACAACCATTTGATGAATGCATCCAAAATTTTCACCAAAATTTGGGGATGACATATGATGTCCCTAAATCACTTGTATGCAAAAACATCTTCTGTTCATTGGAGATTTTGAGCTCTACACCTAATTTTCAAATCTGGTCCAGTGGGCAATTTTGCACTACAACCTATTTAAATATTTCTTTAAAACTTCCACCAAAATTAGGGGAGGTGAGTAGGAGTATATTATCCATATTTATGCAAAAACGCAGTTATGTCCTTTGAAATTTTTGAGTGAATCAACCTCATTTTCATTCTGGTCCAACTTGGGGATTTGTACTGCAACCATATTTTTACTTGCTCTTTTACCCGTGGTTCTTTTTCCTACTTGTAGTCCTTCCTACAAAACCCTTAAGTCCATGAGCATGAACCCATTGGAATATTTTTGGTCCATGAAATGACAGCCTTTAGTTTCTGCCCAAAATTGGTTTTCTCAAATATTTGCACTAGCAAGTTTCTTTGTTTGACAAACTAACCTGACCACCACCACCTACACCTAAGGAGACACAGATCTGGAGATTTTGGCCACTCCAAGAACTGCCTAGATGCCTTTAGCATTTTGCCAAACACCTTGAGTGCATGAGCAGATTTGGCATAAGTTTTGGTTTGCATTGTGGACTTGATCCTCTGGTCAAACTAGCTTGTCCACTAAGCCTCTAGAATACCCTAGCTTAATCCTGTTAAACCCCAGCTCCACCCTAGCCTCCTAGCATGCACTGGCATTACGCCGAGCGCCTAGCGTGCGTGCTCTGGGCGCGCCTAGAGCGCACGTTTTGCACGCGCGTGCATCGAGCCGCCGCGTCGCGCCCCTGGCCCTTGCTCGCCTGCAGAGCCGCGCCCCACCCTCGACCACTCGGCAGAACGCGCCAAGCTGCCCTGGTGCCCTATAGCACCGCCGTCAGAACCCCCTTGGCGGTATGCCGGCGGGACGCCGGCGTCCGCAGTGCGCCTCTGCCACGGTCTGCGCCGCCCGAGCCCAACCGCGCGCCAGCTGCCCCTGGAGCAGTCTAAGCTTATCCTCACGCTTGTCTGCAAGCGCTCGTCGGTGCCACGTCGCCCTGCAACAACAGAGAGGTGGTTCGCCGCCATTCTTATCTCCGGCCGCCTCGGGACCGACCTAACCGCGCTATAAAAGGGGCCCCCGAGCACGTTTGAACCCGAGGCAGCCTAGCACCACCCCTCTAGCGCGCCCCACGACCAGAAGCAATGGCGGGAGGCCTTCTTCCTTGCCTCCGACCGATTCGGCCGCCGCCGCTCTCCGGTCCGTTTCGTTGCAACCAGGCCCCCTCCCGTCCAGCCACCGCCACCACCCGACTCCCCTTCGTCTTGCGGAGCCGCCCAAACCCCCAGCTGCGACGGAGATCCACCGTAGACCCAAACCCCCAATTCACCCGTAGCCTCCGGCCGCCGCGAAGCTCATCGCCGGCGACTCCCTCCGCCCCCAACTGCCTAACGACCACCGGGAGGACCGCCCTGGAACCGCTGATCCATCCCTGCCTTCTGCTCCCTGTGAGGAACCGCCGTTCGCCGGCAAGCATCGCCGGAGTCCCGCCTCCGCTCGGGCAGAGGAAGAGGAGGGAGAGAAGACTGGTCAAACCTGACCAGTGGGCCCCGCGGACCCACTTTCAGTGACCCACGCGCCGTCCATGCTGGATAAGTGGAGACGTAAAATTAGAGTACGTGTTCGACGTGTACACATATTCGAATCGTTTTTTTTTTCTGTTTTATTTTAAAAACAAATTTTTGACCAAAACTTTGACTGTCTATAACTTTTTAAATATGACTCCGAATGAGTTGATTCTTTTTCCTACCTCTATCAAATATTGTCTAGTTTATTTTCAGATTTATTTGAAAAAATTTCAGACAACTTTTTGGTACTGTTCTTGAAACTATATATTGATTCAAAAATATTTTTAAATAGGATTTTTGGAGAGGAGAGAAAGCTTTCAAAAGTTTTGGAGTGCACCCTGCCTCTCCACAACTTGAAGGCAAGCATTCTGAACCCTAGCATAATTTTTGTGTGTGTTGTCTGACACGGTTGCAATACCACCTCGACACGGAGTATCCATTGTTCAAAACTCATGAGTGCATTTTTATGATTCATGTTGTTGGAGTTTGATATGCTTGGGATAGTAGTCACCATCACATGCCTCTCATGCATACCGGAAGGAAACCGCGAAAGCCTCTGTCTTGGGTAGACACGAGCTTGTCTCCAGTCATTGAGACGATTGTGTCTGGTACGACATAGTGAGACATGATGAGTGGTGGTTATGTCTGTTGGTGGAAAACATATTTGTTATGCTAATCATGCAGGGAATACTTAAACCTCCTGAGTCAACCATAGATCGAGTCTTGTTCCGGTAACCCCCACACTTGTTTTGTACTACCACTTGTCCCTACCATAGGTAGGGTACGGTTCAGTAAGTTGTCAACCCCCTTTCTAGAACACACCGTACAGAGGGGCCAGGATGAGGGTCCCATGGCCATGGATTAAAGCCAGTCATCCGGTCAGGGGGCATGGGTGTTTCGGTTGTAGCCGAGGGGGTAGCTCCCCTAGTTTGCGCGCGGTATAAATTTTGTGATCCCACGCTAATCGAGGTTGCAGCCTCCCCACTTATAGTTTTGCTTAATGAGTGTCGTGGGTGATTCCAGACACCGATGAGTCAAGCTGGTGTGTGCGGTTGGGTGTGTTTTCAACTAAAAGACCGTAAGCGGATTTAGTCCAGATGGACTAACGGAATCCGTTACTCGTGGGTAAAGAGTACACCCTCTGCAGAGATTATATCTATTCGAGTAGCCGTGTCCATGGCTAAGGACTACAGTCTGGGTTGGGTCAAGTGTCGGTCTTCGGAGGAAAAACAACTAAGTCAGAACATTGATTTTGACCAGTGACATATGATGATTATCATTATTGTTATTGTGGACTAACTATTTTCATTACTTGATTTACTGAGTATCCCTGGGACGGTTCTACCTCCTGGATACTCACTGTGATCATTCTATTATAAGCCCTTTATGTGGTGTCGCATAGACGCCCGACTGTGGCATGTTTGTTATTTATTTACCATATAAGCCCTTTACATGGTGTCGCATAGACGCCCGACTGTGGCATGCTTGTCATTTATTTACCATATGAGCCCTTTATGTGGTGTCGCTGAGACGCCCGACTGTGGCATGTTTGTTATTTATTTACCATATAAGCCCTTTATGTGGTGTCGCTGAGACGCCCGACTGTGGCATGCTTGTTATGTATTCACTTTATAAGCCCTTTATGTGGCGTCGCACAGACGCCCGACTGCGGCACATTTGTTACTTATTTCACTTATGAGCCCTTTCTGTGGTGTCGCTCAGACGCCCGACTGAGGCATCCTATTACTACTCTCTAATTGCATTATTCATGTGTTACGTGAATAACTTGCTTGCGTGCATCATGGATTTTATTTCTGTGACTGACATTATGATCATAGAATATTTCAGAGCATGATTATCGTTTGTTATATTATACCTGTGTTCATAATGTTTGCGAGTACATTCAAAGTACTCACTGGCTTGTCCCTGGCTATTGTCTTGGCTAGATTTCTTGCTTGGAGAGGAGCGTTGCGATGACAGCCCCGGAACCTAATCAATGGTGATAGCAGCCTCGCCAAGATAGGAGTTAACCTGGTCAGCTGTTCCTGTGGGAAATGGAGTCCCATAGACGCCGATGATCCACAAACCGCTTCCGCCATCAACCACTAGAAACCTTGTGTTGTACTCATAGGCTAGAATGGTCTTGTACTGCATATCATGTATTTTGCTTGGAGTTATTGTATCAAGTTTGTGTCTCGCCAGCTAACAGTAATCCTGGGGCTGGTGAGCATAAGGGCCATTTTTGGGAAATTTATATCCCGAAATCCGGTCCTGACATGAGCTCATTTTCTATTTTTAAGTATTATATTCTTGCATCTTACTGTACTCTGTTCATGTAGAACAAGTGCCTAAACCTGAAGAACAACTGTTCTAATTTAAGATTCCATTGCTATCTTACTTCAAAAAAGCGCTAGGCGTTAATTGTGCGTTTTGCCACCGCCTTGCGCTTTACTGACCAAAGTGCATGCTTATGCGCAGTTATGCAAAGATTATGCGTAGTTATGCGCAATGCGTTTTGCCAACGCCTAGAGCCTAGGTGCGCTTAAGCGCTCACTTAGGCGCGCCTTTTTTAACTATGATTGCTTTGCTCTTGTATTACTATATTTACTCATACAATCTTATTTTTAGATTGAAGGATCCAATCGAAACTCCAATGGCACAGCAGGTATGTTCACGCATGTTTGTTTAACAGGTTTGCTCTTATCAATAGCTCTATTGATTTCAATTTCAATTGTGTATACATTTCACTTTCATATCATGCACATTACTAGCATCACAACAGAGCCAATAGTGTTGTTGTACATGCAGACCTGTGGTACCCATCTGAAATCTTGTTGTGCCGTGTAGTTTCCCACGCTTTGTGTTCTTTCACTTCTGCTTTGTCTTGAACTGATATGATTTGAACCGTGTCTCTATTTTGATTTGGCAAGACAATGCAATGACCATAGGACATAGATATATGTTTGTTTGATGCTTTTATTATGTACTAGTACTTGGCAATAGAAGACTTGGTAGTTTAATCCTGTCCACCTTACTAATGAACTGGTTCACCGAAATGAGTTTCATATACTAGTACATGCTAAACTTGTTATGTGTCTGTTTGTTTCTTCTTTTAGAATGCTGACAGAATATTGGGGAAGAGTGCCTTATTAAGCAACGGTAAAGGAAGTAATGCAGATAAGGTTGAGGATAGTGACACATCCTTGTTGGTCTCCAACAAAGCTGATAAAATAGCTAAGGAAGACTATCTTGAAGACAGCGAGACAACCCCAAAGTCCTATCTTGGTTTAGTGTTCGAGTTACTGGCCACTACCGCTTGCACAAGCTATTCAAACTCACTATCTGAATTAGTTTGGTTTCTTGAGTCTCAACTACAAGCTGAAAGACATTGATCAGCTATGCTGCGATAAGAAGCGGAAGGACTGTGGAAGTCCTTGGAGCATTCAGATGCATACTCTCTGGTGCAACAGCAAGCGTTGGAGGATTTTAGCACCAAACAGGACAAAGCTAATCAGCTTGCTAAGCTTATTGCCAGCATGGTGGATACCCAGGATAACGTTTCTTGAGCTTTTCTGAAGTTGTTTCAATTATGCTCTTATTTTGCTGCCGCGTTTATTTGCACTGGTGGCCGATTTTGACGGCCAGTGTATGTAATGTGCTGCTTTGTTCACTATATTTGCACTGGTGGCGAACTTTGATGCCTAGTGGATGTAATATGTGTAATAGCGGTAATAGGCTAGCGTTAATTGCTTGCTTATTTATTTCTTTATTGTCTTATTTAGTTGTTTGCTTGTAGTCACTGCAGTTCTTTTTCTGTTTTTTTCTAGTGGCCACAATAGCCTATTTTTGGTAACTAGGCCAAAATAATCATGGCAACACACGGACTGTTGTAACCATGGGCCTCCTGCAGGCCGTATGACCCATGGGCCTTCGTCCGTCCGTAGGATCCATTGGCCTTCTATACGGGCCAAAGGATCCATCGGCCTTCTATATGGGCCTTAGGGTCCATGGGCCTTCTACAAGCCGTAGGGTCCATGGGCCTTCTATGGTCCGTACGATCCATGGGTCTTCTACGGGCTGTACTATCCATGGGCCTCATATGGGCCGTAGGATCCATGGGCCTTCTACGAGGCGTATCATCATTTCGCGAATCATGGGCCATACTATTCGTGGACCATAATGGGCCGTTAATAGGCCGTATTTGATAACTCTATGAAAACAGCCCAACAGGTTTTTTTTGACATGAAAACGGCCCAATGTATTAACGGTCCGCAAACGGGCCGAATGTAACGACGGGCTGAATTTGGCCCACAAGCAGAAAATGACAGTAACGGGCCGTATGTAACCGAATGCTGCAAATGAGCCCAAGAATCAATGTGCCCTGAGAAGGCCGAAAGATAACTTGGGCTGGAAACGGCCCAATGGAATAACGGCCCATTAATTGGTATAAAGTGATACACTGTTCATTACGGGCCAGTTTCACCACGGGCCATTAATGGGCCAAGAGTTACAAAGGTCCTCATATGGGCCGAAAGAAGTCATGGGCCACACATGGGTCGGAAGTTAAAACAGGCTGAATCATATTGGACGACCCAGATGACGCTACTGGGCCTAATTCGGATAGGGCATAACGGGCCCTGGGTTAGCGGTCTGTAAATGGGCTATATGCGAACAAGCCGTTAACAGGCTTTCCGTGGGCCGGGCCGCCACCTTTTGGCGAAGTCAAACGGGCCGGCCTTTTCACACGAATGGGCCTCTGTTGGGCCATGCCACGTGTCGCCGTATCATAGGCGCCTTCGGTCCAATGAGCGGATGACATCTGTCCCAACGGTGAGCTGACACGTGTTTCCTCCAGCCAATGATGATTTTACATGTGGAAAATTCCCATTGGACGGGGCAGTTAACGGGTTATCGGATCCAAAACCCGACCCGATAGCTTGATGGCGTTCCGTTATGATGGATGCCACGTGTCGGTCACCCTTGACGAAAGCACTTCTGTGACGCGTGATTTATCGTCATGGAAGTGGACACTTCCGTGATGATAATTTTGGTAATGTCATGCAACACTTCTACGACAGCACAGGTATGACTATCTTGATTCTGTCATAAAATCGTCATGGATGTACATGCATGACAGAAAATGGGACCTACTGTGACAAACACGTATCATCACGGAAGTGTATTTTTTTTGTAGTGCACCCACCTTCCATCACTACGTCGAGCCCCTCAACACCGATGATTGGCTTCGCAGCATCAATCACAAGCTACGTTCTGCACATGTAGCCCAAGCTGACAAGGTCACGTATGCTGCCTATCATCTTGAAGGCCCCGCCAGCCTTTGGTGGAAGAACTACGAGACCATGCGCCCAGTTGGCTAGATCACCACTTGGGCAGAGTTCAGTGAGGCTTTCCGTGAACATCACATTCTGGAAGGTCTTATGGATCGCAAGCGGGAGGAGTTCTGCAGTTTCACCCAGGGTATACTCACTGTGGATGCATACAACAGAGAGTTTGGAAACCTAGGACGCTATGCAACTGAGGAAGTTTCCACCGATGCCAAGAAGCAGGCAAGGTTCCGCAAGGGACCTAGCCCCGAGCTTTGCCATGATCTCTGACTGCACGAGTGCACTTCTTTCCGGAAGCTAGTGAATAAGGCTATCAGTGCTGAGACAGGTCAGACTGATTTAAAAGCAACACGCAAGCACGGCCATGACACTGGTTCCTCAACCGGTTTTGGCTCTCAGAAGCGCTGGGTGTGGGTGCCTAACACCGCCCTGCCACCCAGGTTCACACTGAGGCCATCCTATCAGGCGCCTTGTCCAACCCAGCAGTATGCACCGGCCAAGTCTTATGGTGGGTCAACCAACAATGCTCTACCATGCACCAGCACAGTGACATGTTTCAAGTGTTGAGAACTGGGCACTACATGCGAGAGTGTCCCCAGACCAACCCAACCCCAACCAGTTTGGAAAGGCTACTGGCCGTGGCAAGCCAACAGGGAAGGTGTACTACGCCAAGCCGGCCACCGCTGCACGTGGCCATGTGAACTATGTCTCAGCTGAAGAGGCTCAGGATGATCCTAACGTGGTTCTTGGTATGCTCCTTGTTAATTGCCATCCGACATATGTTCTTTTCGATACTGGAGCATCTCATTCATTTATATCCAAGAGCTATGCTCGTTTGCATAACACCGCATTATGTGACATGCCCTCTACCATGGAAATTTCTACCCCTGGATCTAGATGGCAAACTTCTAAAGTAAGCCTTGGGAATGAGATTCATGTTGATAGACTTGTTTTCCTCGCATCATTGATAGCTCTCAAATCTTCAGACATTAATATCATCTTGGGTATGGACTGGATGCTAGCCCATCATGCTAAGATTGATTGCTTCTCTAGGACTATTCAACTTACCCATCAATCGGGCAAGGTAGACAATGTCTTGACCCGAGTAGCTAAGCAAAAACTATATTCCCTTAATGCCAGTCCTTTGCTAGAACTTGAAGACGATCTGGTAGTCCGTGACTTTCCAGATGTCTTTCGAGAAGAACTGCCAGGTGTCCCACCTGACCGGGATGTCGAGTTCGTGATAGACCTTATCCCAGGAACTGTCCCAATCTCTAGAAGACCCTATAAGATGGCACCACTAGAACTAGCCGAGCTTAAGAAACAACTCGATGAGTCCTTGAAAAAGGGTTTCATCCATCCGAGTTCTTCTCCATGGGCTTGTCATGTCCTCTTTGTTAAGAAGAAGGATGGTACGGATCGGATGGTTGTAGATTATCGACCCGTCAACTCGGTCACAATAAAGAACAAGTATCCGCTCCCCAGGATCAACGACCTGTATGATCAGCTTGCTGGATCTTAGTCTTGTCTAAGATGGATTTGAGGTTGGGCTACCATCAAATCAAAATCAAGAGCGGGGACATTCCTAAAACGGCATTTGTTACTTGTTATGGCCAATACGAGTACACCGTCATGTCCTTCGGTTTAACCAACGCCCCAGCCACCTTCTCTTGGTTAATGAACTCGATCTTCATGGAGTATTTGGATAGATTCGTCGTGGTATACCTTGATGATATACTCATCTACTCCAAGAATGAGGAAGAACATGCCGAGCATCTAAGGCTTGTGTTGATGAAACTTCGAGAGCATCGCCTTTATGCCAAATTTCCTAAATATGAATTTTGGTTACCAGAAGTGACCTATCTAGGCCATGTAATCTCTGTTAATAGTATTGCTGTCAATCCTGAGCGAGTTCAAGCCGTTCTTAATTGGACTCCACCTGAATCGGTCAAGCAAGTTTGGAGTTTCCTTGGCCTAGTGAGCTACTATCGCCGCTTTGTCAAGAACTTCTCCAAAGTTGCTAAACCTGTAACTGAACTCCTCAAGAAAGATAAAAAGTTCGAGTGGACCCCATAGTGCGAGCACAGTTTTCAGGAACTGAAAAGACGCCTGACATCTTCTCATGTACTGTTACCACCAGATTTCACCAAGGACTTCGTTATTTATTGCGACGCCTCACGACAAGGACTAGGTTGCATACTCCTGCAAGATCGTCACGTAATTGTCTATGCTTCACGGCAATTGCACCCACATGGGGAAAATTATCCTACACATTATTTAGAGCTTGCAGTTGTAGTCCATGCAGTCAAAATCTGGCGACATTACCTTCTCGGTAATCATTTTGAAATCTTCACCGATCACCAGAGTCTGAAGTACATATTCACCCAACCAGATTTGAATCTCAGGCAAAGATGTTGGGTCGAGTTGATCACAGATTTTGACTTAGGAATAACTTAAACCCCAGGTAAAGCCAATGTCATGGCTGACGCACTAAGTCGTAAATTTTAGGGATAATTAGATTAATGCCCCTAGTTGTGTCCCACTCGTCTGTTTTACCCCTAATTCCCAAAAGTCATCGGTTCTGTCCAAGTCACTTTGATCCTCTTATGCTTTTGCCCTTTGACCGTTTGACCGTCAGTTTGAAAACTTCATAACTAATTCATACTAAATCAGAAAAATGCAAATAAGATACCAAAATGTTCAGAAAAACATCACCTATATGTCAGTGTCATTTGCCTTCATGAAAAAAGTGTTGGAAAGTGCACATCCAAGTTTTAGCTCTTTTGGTACCACTATGAATAGTAAACTCTAAAAAAGTTCAAAAAATTCAAAAAAAATATGGTGGCAAAGAACGAAAAATGTTCTAAGTGCTTGCCAAGTTTCATCAAGGAACGACATTGGTGGAAGTCGTGGCAAAAAAATAATCTATTTTGGAGTGCTAATTGTTGTTTTTGCCATGACACCCACAAATATTATTGCCTGATGAAACTTGGCAGGCACTTAAAACATTTGCCATTATTTGCCACCAATTTTTTTGAATTTTTTGAAGTTTTCTAGATTTTACTATTCATGGTGGTAGCATAAGAGCTAAAACTTGGACGGGCACTTTCCAACAGTTTTTTCATGAATGCAAATGGCACTGACATATAGGTGATGTTTTTCTGAACATTTTGGTATCTTATTTGCATTTTTCTGATTTAGTACGAATTAGTTATGAAGTTTTCAAACTGACGTCAAATGGTCAAAGGGTAAAAGCATAAGAGGAGCAAAGTGACTTGGACAGAACGAGTGACTTTTTGGGATTAGGGGTAGAACGGACGAGTGGGATACAACTAGGGGCATAAATCTAATTATCCCTAAATTTTATTGTAACAACTTGATGTTAGAACAAAGTCAACCACTTCTCCATGAGGAATTTCGGAAGCTTAACCTTCACATAGTTCCTCAAGGATTCCTTTCTACCTTGGTGGCGAAACATACCCTTACGGATCAGATCATCAAAGCTCAGATGGTAGATCCGGGAATCTCCCGTATCAAGAGAAACATTAAGAAAGGATTCGCGGATTGTTTTTGCATTGATGATCAAGGAGTCATATACTTCAAAAACCGCCTAGTGGTTCCCGAGGTATGAAACCTAAGGCGATTGATCCTAAAGGAAGCTCATGAATCCCCTCTCACCATTCATCTCGGTAGTACCAAAATGTATCAGGACCTATGCCAGAGGTTCTGGTGGACTAGGATGAGGAGAGAAATTGCTCAATATGTTGCTAACTGCAACGTCTGTCGTCGTGTTATAGCATAGCATCAACAGCCTACTGGCACCCTTCAACCTTTAGCTATTCCTGAATGGAAATGGAATAAAATTTGTATGGATTTCATTGTAGGACTTCCCAGGACCAAGAGAGGGAATAACGCTATCTTCGTTGTTATTGATCGTCTTTCCAAAGTGGCCCATTTCTTGCCTGTTTGCGAGAGTATAACCGCTAGTCAGCTAGCGGACATATATATCTCCCGGTGTTCCATTGGAAATTAACTCAGATCGTGGAAGTCTCTTCACCTCTTGATTTTGGGAAAGTTTTCCAAATGCTATGGGAACTCGTCTCTCCTTTAGCACCGCCTTCCACCCTCAGTCAAGTGGTCAAGTAGAACGTGTCAATTAGATTCTAGAAGACATGCTTCGAGCTTCTGTTATCTCATTCGGAATGGATTGGGAGAAATGCATTCCATTTGCCGAATTTGCTTATAACAACATCTATCAATCTAGCTTGGGCAAAGCTCCTTTTGAAGTTCTCTATGGACGAAGGTGTCGAACGCCTCTTAACTGGTTAGAAACCGGGGAAAGACAAATCTTTGGTCTGGATATGATCCAGGAAGCAGAAGACCAAGTTCGCATCTTTCGTGAAAAGTTGAAAATAGCCCAATATCGTCAAAAGAGCCAATATGATCGAAAACATAAGGCTATGACTTTTGAGGTTGACGAGAAGGCTTACCTTTGGGTTACTCCACTGAAGGGAACCCATCGCTTCGGTATTAAAGGAAAATTGGCTCCTCGCTACATTGGACCCTTTCGCATTCTTGCTAAACAAGGAGAAGTTGCCTACCAATTGGAACTACCTCCGCACCTCTCTAGAGTCCATGATATCTTCCATGTTTCTCAACCCAGGCATTGCTTCTCGGATCCTATCCGTGAAGTGGACCACGAAATGCTTGATCTCCAAGATAATCCCAACTATCGGGAATACCCCGTTCTTATCCTCGATCAAGCCGAGCGTACCACTCAATGCCATAACATCAAGTTCCTCAAGGTTCAATGGTCACACCATTCTGAGAAAGAAGCCACTTGAGAAAGGGAGGATCGTCTTCAACTTGAGTACCCCACCTTCTTTCTGGAGGATCCTAAATCTCGGGACGAGATTTTTCTGAGTGGGGGTGAGTTGTCACACCCTAGCTAGTTCATGGATTAGAGTGATGGCATCATGTTTATATTCATCAGAAACTTGGAAATGGGGATGACAGAACCCCCAGCACCCCCTGAAACCAACTAGGGTTTACTAAAATAATTTTCAATGAACCTAGAATGCCCTTCTAAAATGTTCATCATCTTTGCCTTGGTCTTAAACCTTTGACAAAAATGGTGCACAAATTTCTAGGACATCCTAAGGTCACTAGATTAAATCAGTAGTTATTTGTATTTGGTCATTTAAATGCTAGTAAATATTTTAAATGTCCAAATAATCCTAAACTGAAATGTTCCATGCTGGATATATTCCAAACAGTGATGATGAGCAGTTTGGTGATTTTTGAAAGAGTTTAGCTATTTTTAGAAATTGCCACAAACTTGCAGAAATAAAAGGAAAAGGACTTACCTGGCCGAAACCCACCACCCAGCCCACCTGCTTACCGCTCAGCCCCTGGATGCGCTGGTCAACCTCCACATCGCCCCCTCGACCGCCTGGACATGCTCAATCTCCCCCAACGCCTCTCCCTCGCTCCCCTCTGCCATGGCCGATGCAGCCGCAACTACCTCGCCATCATAGATGTGGCCACCACCGTCTCTGTGCTGCCTCGCCATGTCCAGCATATCAGTCGTCCTGCTCTCCATCGAGCAAGATGAGCTCCAAGCGCTCGTTCGCCCCAAAATCACTGCATCAACCTCGCCCGAGTCCATCGTTGCCGGAGATCCCCTTCGCTGTCACCTCTGCTCCAGCTCATCCCCGACCGCGCCGCCTAGCTCATCGTGATCGCCGTGAGCTTCTGCCCCTTCTCATCCTCCCCATACTTGCTGCCGTCCACTTCTTCGAGTGCAACGAGCTTCACCGCATGCGCCGCCACCTGAGCTCGTCACCGACGATGCTCCAGCCACTGAACGGGCACACCACTATGTCCAATGACTTCACAGCACCACGTAGACCATGTAGGAGCTGGTCTTGAGCCTCCAAGATCACCCCAGTGATGAGTTTGACCTCGCCCGAACACTGGCAGCCACACCTCAACCACCACCACCACTCGATGCGGCTCACTCCCAGCTTCACGTAGATGGCCTCCGCCATCCATTTGGTCGCCGGAGGGCGAATCCCGCACCTCCGCTGCGTTTGGACGTCTCTGGCGGCTAAACGTCGGCGAGTCGGCATGGTTTGACCATGGGTTTGACTCCCCTGAGTCACTAACATGTGGGCCCTACCATCTGGTCAAACCAAGATTAGTATTAAGCTAATTCTAATTAACTTAGTTCATTAACAGAGACACTGACCACTGGGTCCCACTGGTCAGTTTTGACATGGATGCCCTGTTGACATGCTGACGCAATGCTTATGTAGTAACTCACTTTTCTGGATCTATTCTTATTTAGGTAATTCCAGAAAATAGAGCAAACTTAAAAAAATCATAGAAAATAATCTGTAACTCCAAATGCAAAGTGTTATATATGAAAAATGATAAGAAAAATCCAATCTATCCATCTGTACTGGTTTCTTGCATGTTTAAACAATTTAACTTGCTGTTAAGTGCAAAACATGATAAAGCACTATTTAAGATCACATATGAGTTTGGAATTTGAATCTTTGGTTCAAAATGGCTCAAACTCATCTAGTCATAGTTGCATTACCCCAACACACTCATTTTTCCATGCCTCATGCATGCATCATATTGTTGCACATTGTTTGGTATTGATTGTGCTTCGGTGCTCTCTGCGGCAGGTTCTACCACAGAAGAATACGGCGAGAACCCGTATGAAGACCAGTAGTAGACCATGGACCTGCAAGACAAGCAACCAACCATTTGATCATATCGATACAATCCCATGTTTCTCGCTTCTGCTCTCTTTTACTGCATTTAAGATAGCGCATTCAAACTGCTGTGTGCTATGGTAGTTGAACCCATTTCCTCTGCATGACCCGTCATTGCCACAATAACTAGATGAAACCCACTAGCATGTGTAGGAGTTGATTGAGCCAGGTGTATGTGTTTCCTACCTTGCCATGCCTGCTATGCTTAGAGTTGGGTCAAGTCTGGTTCATCCGGGTGATGGGCTAGAGTGAAATGATCATATCAGTAATGAGAGTGATGTGTTGAACTATCACAACCTGATTTTTGGCCCTTTCTTTTTCTTTTGTTTTTTTGAGGTTTCTGCCTGAGTTTTCTTTTTCCGTGGCTTTGTGGTCTGGAAACTGATGAAGATGACCTCTTCTTTGCTTCCAGAGTGGCTTGCCATTTCCAAATCTTTCCCTAAACCTTTCCTTTTCCATCCTAGCCCAAATCCCAATATTCTTTTTATTGGGAATATTCCTTTTCTATTAAAGGAATAACTCCAATTGCCCTAGGTTGTGAAGCAACCTATATTTCCATCACTCCTAAAATTCCCAAATAATTCTCATAAAATTTTTGGGTCATATATTGATCAAATATGGAAAAACTTTTCATTGCCATGTTAAAAAATAATCCTCCAATATTTCATTTCCTATTCTGCCCTAAATGGCACTTTGTGAAGGAAGTGTCATTTATATTTCTCCTAGTGACTCCCAACCTTTTTGGTCATGTTTATATGTCCAAATAATTGCCCCATGCACAAGTTCAAATTTATTTTCCTAGCCAATCTTCCTCAGTGGATTTTCAAAGTTTCTGTCAGACAGAAGACTTTGTGAAGGAAGTACTAGCTAGGAGTACCCAAATGAGTTGAAGTTTTCCAAACTCCTTAATGTGCTCATATTAATCCCCTCCACCCATTTGTAGCCCCATCCAATCATCGATGTGAGTACAGGAGCAAATCTTTGTTTCTGGCAATATTTTTAGGTTGTCAAGCAAGTATATTTTATATTGCTTCAAAAACCCTGATAAATTACCAGATCATTCTATTGCCCATAAAACATCTCCCCACCAAATTTGGCGTCATTTCATTGAGCCATTTCACCTCCATAATTATTCCAAGTTTCTGAGGACAAATAAATGTGTGGAAGAATTGGTGTAAACAACGCTACACCAAGTGCTAGCTTAGCCAGGTGGCAACCTGAACTAGCTTGGTAAGAGAGTCGGAGGGACTTAGGGCACAAGTTTGGTTGCATTGCATGAGTAATATGTTTGCATTTAAAGAACCATGGTAGATCATGAGATGGTTGCATACAGTTAACATGCTATGTCTCCATTTGATATGATTGGTAGTTTGTTTATGCCATGCCATGCTTTGATTGATATGATTGAGATGATCGTGTGATGTCCAAGGTTGGTAAGTGATGCATGAGTTGGTTACAAGGTAACCCGAGCAGAGTAAGTGGTGCATGTAGTGTCATCATGTTGCATGCTAGTATTGTTGGATTAATATGTTCATGTTGAGATAGCTATATCGTGTTTATGTTGGTGATGTCATGCTATGCTGATGATGTCATGTTAATTCCTGCTTAACTTGTAATTGCCATGTTGTTGTCTGTCTTGAATGCTTCTGGTTATTGTGAGCTTGCAAGTACGTTCAATGTACTGACCTGACGTGTCATGCCAGTTCGCAGGTCATGCCGGATTTGATTGCTTGTTTGCTGTGGAGTCCTTGTTTGCGAGCTAGGATAAACGTTCCAGCCAGAGTCCCTGCGGAGTGGAGTTCACCACCGTCCTCGTTGTTCTGCTGCTAGAGTTCTTCCGCTGCTTCGTTTTGTTTTGCTTCTTGCGTAGAGCAACTGAGGATGGCGTAGTGTCGCCGTGCCGATGTTATTCATTGTAATATAGGAGACCTTGTATTCGTATTCATGTAATAATAGAAGGCTGGTTTGTTCTATGCTAAGCAGTGCCGTATTCCAGAAGACTTCTCCTCGATCTCTGGGCTGGAATACGGGGCGTTCCGGTTTTCTGTGAGTTGGGGTGCCACATGAACACGTTTTGGTAAAGGTATCGATGAGAGGCCATGTAGGAGTACATGGTGGGTTGTTTCATTGGAACTGTCCTTAAGCACTGAGATCTGTATGTGTGATTTAAGATTCAGCTACTACCATGCATTGGGCCCAAAACCAATGGACCCTCTCGGCTTCTTAACCACCCTAGCCCTCTGTCTAGGAGTTGCAAGTAGTTTCTAGGGTTTGTAGCTTACTGGAGGCCGTGGGCAGCGCTGATCCTTGGGGTGGGCTGTGATGCTGTAGGTACATGGCCGGGCATGCCTTCCACCCATTAGGTGTCTCGGAACCCTATACACATCGTTTGGGGCCGTATGTGAAAACCTCGGCCGAACTCCCTACGGATGGAACCTGAATTGGTAATAAACCTGGACTAGAGACTTAGGTGTTTAGGTAGGTTGTGGCCAACACCCACATTGGGCTTCCGCTTGAAGGTTATCGAGTACATGTCGTGTAAACGATGATAAGTGGTGGAAGCGTGTGTGAAGAATACACCCCTGCAGGGTTAACATCATCTATTCGAATAGCCGCGTCCGCGGTAAAGGACTACTTGGTTGCCTATATAGTTCATAGACAAGTAAATGGAAAACTACTAAAAGCCTCAAGATAAGCGTGAGTGCCGAGGATGGATCTTCCGTAGGATGATGGAGGTGGGTCCTCGGTAGTGTATTCAAGTGGTGTGTAGTGGACTCGAGTGCGCAAAACAATTACAAGTTGGAGTCTCATAAGATAGCTTAGCCAAGAGTCAAAGCTGGCTTGCTGCAATAACCCCACCATCCCTTCTTGATAATGTGCATGTATGTAGGATCCGATGTAAGTCTTGCTGAGTACCTTTGTACTCAGGTTTGCTCAATTTACGTTTTACAAAAGATGCTGCAACCCCTTCTGATGGGTTCTTCGTAGACGTTGATGTCGACGAGTAGGCTGAAGCCCAGGTGGCGATCCTGAGCGCACGATGGACCGTGTAGGATAGCCAGGCTTCCTCAAGCCTCTTTTATTTTCTAGATGTCTGTACTCAGACATGTTGCTTCCGCTGTTGGCTTGTATGTTTGTATGACTTGAATGCTGGGTCGTGTGACCTGTATCTGTGTGATTGTTATGTATGGCTCTCTAAGCCTTTAAATAAAGTACTTGAGTTGTAGAGTCATGTTGTATTTGCACATATCGAGCATATTGTGTGTATGAAATGCTTGGTATGTGTGGGATCTGACTACCTAGTTGTCTATCCTTGGTACCCTCTCTTACCGGGAAATGTCTCCTAGTGCTTCCACTGAGCCCTGGTAGCTTGGTACTGCTCCAGAACACTTAGGCTGGCCGGCATGTGTCCTTCTTCGTTCCTGTGTCTATCCCTATGGGGAAATGTCACGCGGTGACTACCGGAGTCTTGTTAGCCTGCTACAGCCCGGTTTACAAGAGTCTTGCTAGACAAGTTGCTATAGCCCGGATTTAGTCGCTGATGACCGACACGTTCATTGCTGGGTCATGTATGCCTGTCCCTGTAAGTTAGTGCCACTTTGGGTTCACGACTAGCCATGTCATCCCGGGCTCCTTGTCATATGAATGCTAGCGACACTATCATATACGTGTGCCAAAAGGCGCAAACGGTCCCGAGCCTGGTAAGACGACACCTGTAGGAATACCGTGCGTGAGGCCGCAAAGTGATATGAGGTGTTATAGGCTAGATCGTGTGGCATTGAGTCGGGGTCCTGAGAGCGAGGCTCGATGGCAGTGGTATCAAACGATGGAAGGGTGATCTCTTGATGGGTGTAGATATCCACGAGATGCCATGTACTACCGGATTGGTGGATGAGGACAATTCAATTGGCCTTCATGCCTGCACAGTAGTGGTCGCGCATGAAGGACAGGTGGACGGGTAGTGGTAGCATGTCGAGGGGCACCAAGACAACCTCCGTAGGATCGTCAAGTCGGTATCTGGGCCACCTGCGAGGATTGGAAATTAGCAAGCAGGGTGTCTTGAGAAGGGACAAGTGGTTGCAGATGAGTAGACGGTACAAAGAGATCGAGCATGCGTCCAGATGCACAATGTTGAGCAGGTCCATATGATTATAGATCTCCTCCAAGAGAACATCGGGGAGGGAATTCCAATCGCGGCTCTGAGTGTCAGTCGGTTCTGCCATAGGGTTTTTAGGGTGCTGAGTGATTGGGGTTTTCGGTGCTTGTGAGTGAGCGGGGAAGTGGATTCGAGTGGGCAAGCGAAGAAGATGGGTTGTGTGGCCGAGCAGTGAGCGGGGGGATATGTTACGCGCGAGCTACCAAGGAAGATGGTGAGGGCAGGTGAGTATTGAGCGGGGGCAAATGGTGAGCAGCCGATGATGGGGAAGAGAGGATGATAAAAAAGAGAGGAGGAATAAGAGGGAAAGACAGGAAAGAAAGTGCATTGAATCTCAATTCTACTAGTACTACTACCAGGATATACCGTCCTTCGGAGTGTAAACATTTAAGCCGATGACATGTGGGTCTACCTCAAGAGGGCCCATATGTCAGTTAATGGAAGAGAGAGGTGCATAGGCGTATTTGCGGAAGTGTCCTCCACTGCCAAACATGATGGCAGTGCTGGGTAAGGCTGGTTTAGTAACACCAACATGTTGGCTCAGCTTATTAATTAAGTATCCCATCAGCTGCATTGTGTATTGTCACTTCACTGTGAAAACTAGTTGAATAGTTCTCTCTGACCGAGATGGGGAATAATTGATCACCAAGACTTCCTATCTACAGTATCCCTATGCCTCTACTCTCATCCTATCCAACTAGATGAAACATTGCCCAAGGCACCCGACGCCAATAATGTAGGAGTACTAGTAGTATTTTGTGTCAAACTTTGATCATCCATTTAACTAATAAAATGTTAATGCATTTTACCAAAAATCATATCACTGGATTCGTATTTGAACATAGTTTTAATGGTATAGGTTTTTGACATGCATTGACACTTTGTTAGTTAAATTTTACACTAAGTACGAAGGGGACCATTAAACTAGGACGGAGGTTTATATATAGGTCAATAAAAAATCATCAACCAAGGTAGTAGTAAATCGTGCGTGCCCGAAGATTATTTTTCCAAAAGTACTCAATAATGTGCTCGTTTTCCTCAAGGAAATTATGTTTATGAACGTTTTAATTCGAATGCATGCGTGAGGAACAAATGACCAGAACTTTTACATGCATTGGCGTGTTTTCTCTTAATTCTTGCATGCAACATTCTAATGAAGCTTGAAATATGAACATGTCAATGGGAGGGAGTAAAAGCCTCATGCATGCATGCATGCATGCAACATGCAACACTCACACATACACATGCACGCACGCAACACTCACGCATCCATGCGACACACAACACACGAAGCAACACACACGCTCACCCTCAAGTGCTCAACCTACTCCCTCCATCCATGAAAGACTGTACATATAGAGATTTACACATTGACCAAGAGGAACCAGAACTTCATGGCATAATTAACGCCCAAAAGTAGCAGACTTATGTGTGCATGCGACCATTAAGAGAAGAAGATTAAATGAAGATTGTTGCATGTTGTAATTAAGAATAGACATGTAGCCTATAGCTAGAGCACAAGTTGGTGCATTAGTCAATCAATATCGATTAGATTAAAGGCTAAGTGCATTGGGAGTGTAGAATGTACACTATTTTGTTTGAAAATTTTCTAATGCTAGATGTACAGTTTTTCACGGACAGAGGGAGTACACATGCATGCACTCGCATACACAGCCAGGGAGGTTCGCACGCAAGGGTTGGACTCCTATCGCGCCTCCAAAAAGTTTTGTTTAACTGATTTCTTTGCTCTGCCAACTGGCAGGTGGGACCCAAAAACTAGGTGTCAATTTAACCAGTCAACAAAGTGCCACGTCGACTATGTGTACATTTAGTAGGGTGCAATATGATGCTCTAGGGTGAGCTAGTGACCGTATAATCACCACAAAACTATATAGTGACTGTAATGAGCGTATTGTTACATACATTGACACCAGTGTATTTTTCTCATTTCATATTAAGCCATATTAATCGAAAAGGATGTAGTATGGACTAGTACTACTATGATGTGTCCCGTCAACTCGCTGAACGAGGAGAAGCTTGCTTACTACGACCACTCCCTCGCCCCACGCGCGGTTGCTCACAGGACGAAGAGAAGCTTGCTTACTACGTATGCCTACGCCCTCTCCGTCGCCCACGTGCGTGGTGGCTCGCGGGATGAGGAGAGGGTTTTGACTACAGTTCCCTCTCCCTCTCCCTCGCCCACACCCCCGCCCTCGCGTTGGACGTGCAACAGTTCATTTGGTGTCAGATTGCCAGAAGCATATTGTACTGTAGTATCATCATTGTTGGACCTTCTGAAGAGGCAAAGAGCCAAGCACATGGTTTTATAGGAGTTGTCGTCCTAGTAGGAGTACTACAACTATAGTAAACGATGCTACTGTATGATGCCACCACATCACCTATATCCAAAGCTGTGGCATCTTTTTTCTCAAAGAGCGTGTTGGAGCCCATTCAACAACCACACAAGTTGCACGTACATATAACACAATTACTAGTAATAAATTCTAAAGGACAAATGCGACTATGTCACACAAGTTCATCTCCACTTCATATGATAAATTGTGCATGACTAGTCTACATATATTCACAGCGCTACCATTCACAATTTACCATACTCCACTTACACGTTATAGATGTGCTCCCAGTCCTCCTCCAGGTTCTAGTCCCAGGTGTTCTTCATGGATGGCACGATCCATAGAGGTGGGCAACATGAATCATTGTCACAACTTTCTAGTCTGGTTCCACACGATGGAGACTCATCCAAGCTGAAGTGGCATAAATCAGGGATAGCATGTCCCAGCTTGTCGTTCATCCGGCGGTGCGCACTGAAGACACAACCATGCTTCATGAATGGCAGGCCTTCGGTGTCGTGCATGGAAGGTGGCATCAGCTTCACAATGGGGTAGCTGTTCCCAATGAAAAGTGAGTACTCTACAAGAGTGTTCCCCGGCACCCAAATAGCACCACAGGGGTCAAACTCGGCGCCGTTTATCTGGTACATGTGACATCTCATATCTGGACACATGGTGATGCACATAGTCAAGGTCCATGCATAATAATGTTGTTCTCAAATATGGCGGTCATACTGTGCAGCAAATAGTACTACTCCTGTATAGAGGAAGTAAAATAACCAGCTTATTATATATAGCCACTCTTGGCTACATGGATGAGATAGTAAGACATGGAAAAACAAAAATGGTGGGAGCTACTGAGTTCAAGTCTTCAAGGGCCTAGCTAGCTATACACGTCCTCCAATGTAAAAAGTACTACTAGTACTAGTAAGTAGTACAACAATTAAAGAGAAGGCGAGAGGGTTAAAAAATATAGTACGAAATTGTACTACTAGTATAGTAAACATGAACTAGTCAAGAAAAGAAAATAACTAAGAAGTACTCTACTACTCTAACACACAAAAATGAGAAAATGGAATACCTGGGTAGATGGTGACAGTCCGACCGTGGTAGATTGTGTGACCATGTTGCACGTCAGTGGTACCATGGGTAACGACTTTTAAGATAGTTGATCCCAATATGCCAATGTCAGCTACAAGGTTCCGGGTTAGACCGAGTCGCGAATGCAAATGCACATCTAGGATCGGCGATCTTATTTTGATTGGGGGATGACTAGTCCTTGCAAAATAATGGAGTACCATTAGGGATGCAAATGATGGTTTGTGCATTCCGTTTGTAATCTCCCGTACCGTAGGATGGCAACCAGATGAAACAAGTCCCCTAGCTTGTCACCACAAAGATGCGATCTACATGGCGCACGGCATCTTCGAACGTGTAGGGGTACAAATCTGCCACAACCAACATGTGCTAGCCTTTGCCGCTACTGCCTCTTGTATTGATGGCAATCCTTATGTCGAACACCACGATGAGATAGTAGTCGTTGTAGCCGTGTCGCTTTGTCGGTGGGTCCACAATTGCTATCTTCTTCAATCTCATTTAGGCATCATCATACGTATTCAAGCCCAGCCAGTCAGGAAGGCCGATCCCAATGGTGGAGAAGGGGTCTACGGGAACGGTCGCACTGTTGTGGATGTTGTGCAAAATGATGGTGGTATCTGGCCGGAGGTATGCAAGCCAATCTTTGTTGGAACCAACCCAGACCTATATATAAGACGGTGGGCAACAGAGAAATTACGGGATGGAATAACTAAGTACTATATTTAGAATATACACTACATGATCAAAATCCATGACTGACCTGCTCGTCGGACAAAATCTGACTACCTCTCAACGTCGACGACTCTAGCGGAGTCAACGTGCAACCATGGCCAGTGAGCGGTGGATTGTTAGAAGGATTGTCCCATAGAATAACCTTCTCCTCGAGGACGCATGGAAGACCAACATGTGACATCCTGGTTTTTGCCCTCTCTCTTTTTCCGGACTTTCAGTTGCCTTTGCTTTGGATTTGGTGTTTTGGATCAATTCAAATGGACTTGAACACTTGGGCATACCCTTGATTTTCACCCAAGTGACCCATCCACCTCTAACTCACCTTCTCTTTTCTGAATAACCCAGCAAAAACCTAATGGATATTTTTCATAAAATAAAAATATGCATTTTCTCCCTGAAAATCACTTTAGAGAAGAAAGCTCCAAAGCAACCCCTAGATTTCTTGCTCCAAAAATCCTATGTAAATTCACAAATATTCTTTGAACCCTAGGGCACCTTCCTAAGCAAAAATATTGCATAACGTTTTGTAATATTTTTGCTATAGAAAATCATTTCAGTTCTGGACAGAATGATCACTTTGTACATCAAGTATATTTTTGCTTGATCTTTTGGGGCTGATATTTTTTGAGCTTGATTACCTTCCTAAGAGATCACTAAACCCCAAAGCACAACCCTTAACTCTCACTAGATTTTTCTCAGTTAAGCTCACAAGTTTCTGTCCAGAAACTTACCCGGAAGATAGCCACTCTCACAGTGCACATGTGAATCAACCAAGCATGCAAAACAACTAAAAATACTAAGGACTAGCTACCAGACATGTTGTTTGGGCTTATCTCAGCCTGATGCCATAGTTCACGCTGTGACCACGTTCGTCCAAGGTGGCTGGCATGCAGCCGACGCGCTCTGCATTGGACCAACGCCTCTGTTTCACACGTGCTCGCTGCCCTCGCCGCAAAAGCGTGCCAAACCGCGCCACCATATTCGTTTGAGCCTCCTTAAATGCACCCTGGTGCTCACCGACGCAGGAGCTCGCCGTAGCGAGCACGTGCACGGCGCGACGAATGCAACAGTGCACCCGTGCCCCTCTGCTTGTCGTGTACCACGCTCTTGTGCTTGTCACAGCTCGCCTACAGCTCCCGCGTGACCTTGGGCGCCCTCCCCCCCTCTCAGTAACGCCATTTGTTGCCGGGCGAGGCTATAGAGACCTCCGCAGAGCTCTCGATCCTCGCCTTGGTCTCGGCTATAAATAGAGCCCCCCCGAGCTGGTTCTTCTCGACACACACAGCCATCACACCTCCACACACCCGTAGAGTGCCGCACCCCGGCCAGACAGGCCTCTGGCCGCCGTCCCTGTCCCGAGCTCGCTAGCGGCCCCCTCCTCTGCCCCCACCCACTCTAGAGCCGCTCGAGCCCAGCTGACCCCTCCGGCGTGTTCGTGGTGATCCACTGGTGCATGTTGGTGCTGTTGGAGCTGCTGGACTGGCCCTGCGTCACCGGAACCACCACCTCCGACGAGCTTCGCCCGCAGGCATCGCTGGAGAGCTCTGTTCCGACCACGACCGGCCACCCCTTGCCACGCTACAGGTACGGGCAGGTGCGTCTCCACCACCTCTTCAATCCTATCGCTCTAGATCTCGTCGCCGGGCACTCCTCGCCGGAGAAAGCGCTGCCGCCGCGCCGCCCACCTTTATTTCTCTCTCTCCCCCTCCGGCCTGACAGCATGGGCCCACTGTCAGCGACTCAGGTCGCGCCCGAAGCGGTATGAGAGGTTGTGCCCTGGCGTTTTATGCCTTCGACGTCACCCCCCTGACTTTTTCTTTTAATTCAAATATAGTTCAAATTTAACCAGAATTTTGACTAGCTATAACTTTTATTCTACAAGTCCAAATGAGTAAATTCTTTTTGCATTCTGTTCTTACTGGAAAATCCTAGCAGCACACCCAAGATGGGATTTTTCTTTTCTCTTAGAATTTCTGGTAATTTTCAGAAGTGTTCTTGATATTTTCTTTTTGTCATTTGAATTATTTTCAGAAGGTGAAGCTTGTCTTGAAGGCATCCAGGAGGAGTGTGAAGCTCCTCTGCACTAAGGCAAGCCACAACAACATGATCATGGTGTCTTTGCAATATCCATGATTTTCTACTTGAATTTATATGATATTCATTGCATATATTATTAAAAATAAATGATGCTTGTGCTATTTAGTTTGTTATGATCAAAATGCTTAATTAATAGAGAAGAAATGCTTGAACCAGTGGGTATAGCTTGAGTAGTTGAACTAAGTAAAATTTGTCATGACTATGGTCTTATGAGCATAAGTATTATTTTTGCTATATGAAAAATGAGTTTTATTTGAGAAAAAACCAACTAAAGTAATGAGTAAAAATAACTAGTAAGAAAGGACCAGAAGTGTTGCAAGTTGAGGTTGTGCAAGTAGCACTTGGAATAAGGTTGATCTGGTATTGTTAAAGCGAGATATGATGCACGGTACTTGGTTGCATGAGCATGGCATATTGTGACTCGAGGATTTTTATTTTCAAGTTAAACCTGATGATAATTGAACTTTAACTTAAAAGTTGGTCGGGTCCTGGTGCCACTGTCGTGCTACCGAGTGCAACCACATTTGCCTTAGTATGGGGAGGCCATAGTTTTTCTGTTGTCATGCCTCTCGTAGGTACCTCCAACAGGGGAAGTTTATGGGTGTGCGTTACCCTGGCCTAGTAAGCAGACATAACCTTGTGGACCTGTTGTTGTTATTAGTACCGGGTCCCCGTTTGGGACTGTTATTTTGCCACGACGGTGGTAGTTGCCTCTGGTAGGCGGGGTCACCCAGGACTAGTCCCAGAGGGTAGTTGGTCGGATTGGCCGTAAGAGTGTTATGGAAATGGGAGGGTTCTGTCCGAATACCGATGGTCCACCCGAATGGGAGTGCGAGGCCATGGGTTCCGTGGTGTGGGTAAAGTGGGCTACCTCTGTAGAGTGTATTAATCTGTCGATAGCCGCGCCCACGGATAAGGGCCCAGTTCGTAAGTAAGTCACACCATGGATCAACTTTCATAAATAATATTGCACACTAAGTATTTATGTTGCATTGTTGAGTTATGATGATGTCAGTAAGATTGACGATGGTGGTATTGTTCGTGATCCAGAAATGATCACGGTTTGGGTTACGAAGTAACCTGCGGAACCAAGAGTGGTTCATGAGTGGACCGTCGTGATCACTGTTCGGTTGCGAGGCAACCTATTGGTAAGAGAGTGCGAGTGACTCGATGCAGAAGTTTGTTCACTTCATGAGTAACGTGTTGATATTTGCAATCAACTAGTTTAAATGTCATGATATTGTTTGTCATTATGGTTTTGCTTGTTGCGAGCTTGCAAGTACATTCAATGTCCTGACATGGTGTGTTATGCCAGGTTTTAGGAAAGTCTAACTGGATCAGAGTGCTGCCGTGTCTAGCCCATGTCCACATCGGTGTCCCTGTGCTATGGAGTCCCGCTACGTTCTTGTTCCGCTGCCGTGTAGACGTCGTGCTCGAGGTCCCCTTTATGTTCACTAAATAATGTACACATTGTGCAGCCGCACCGAGTGTGCTGCTTGGCCTTGCTACTTGATGTAATGTAACTCTTATGCTTCCGCTAGCTTCAATAAAAAGTGGTGGTTTCTGTAGCAAGATGTTGTTTGTTGCCAGAAGACACGATCTCTGGGTTGGCAATGCAAGGTAAACCGGTCGCTCTAAGCCAGGGTGCCACAACGCTTGGTATCAGAGCCGTGCTGATTGTAGGACACACTAGACCCCGACACGCTGAATAAACATTAGCTATATGTTGATTGAATGCTGTTAGAATTTGCATTTGGATGCTACACTGCATTGCATGCATTTGACTTGTTGTTATTTCTAACCTGTTAATGGCTGCGAGTGTAGATGGCTTCGGTGTTGTATCCATGTCAGTTGCAGCTGATGCCCTACACTTTTCCGCATCTCCTTTGTAGCGTATGGCATCGACTGTACCCTCACGGTGAAGACCCAGCATATCGGGTGTACCAGGAGCGTCTAGCCGACTCCGTGTATGAGTATCATGTCGTGGTTACTCCGTGCACTGATACGTCCATTTTGCATCATGCTTTTATATCAATATTTATTGAATTATGGGCTGTTATTACACATTATATCTCAATACTTATGGCTATTCTCTCTTATTTTACAAGGTTTACCATGAAGAGGGGGGATGCCGGCAGCTGGAATTCTGGCTGGAAAAGGAGAAAACATTGGAAACCTATTCTGCACTGCTCCAAAAATCCTGAAACTCCACGAGACATGTTTTTGGAATTAATAAGAATTATTGGGCGAAAGAAATACATCAGGGGCCCACACCCTGTCCAGGAGGGTGGGGGCGCCCCCCCTACTGGACGCGCCCCCCTGTCTCCTGGGCACCTGGTGGGCCCCCGGTGTCCATCTTCTGCTATATGAGAGCTTTTACCCTGGAAAAAATCATGGGCAAGCTTACGGGACGAAACTCCGCCGCCACGAGGCAGAACCTTGGCAGAACCAATCTAGGGCTCCGGCAGAGCCGTTCTACTGGGGACACTTCCCTCCGGGAGGGGGAAATCATCACCAACGTCATCACCAATGTTCCTCTCATCGGGAGGGGGTCAATCTCCATCAACATCTTCACCAGCACCATCTCCTCTCAAAACCCTAGTGCCGGTGTCAAAACCGGCGGATCTCGGGTAGGGGGTCCCGATTTGTGCGTCTTAGGCTGATGGTAACAGAAAGTAAGGGACACAATGTTTACCCAGGTTCGGGCCCTCTCGATGGAGGTAAAACCCTACTTCCTGCTTGATTGATATTGATGATATGAGTAGTACAAGAGTAGATCTACCACGAGATCATAGAGGCTATACCCTAGAAGCTAGCCTATGATGATTATGATTGTGATTGTGATCGGCCTTCTAAGGACCAACCTCTCCAATTTATATAGACAACAAGGAGGGCTAGGGTTTACACAGAGTCGGTTACAAGGAAGGAAATATATTATCCATATTTCTAAGCTTGTCTTCCATGCCAAGGAGAGTCCCATCCGGACACAGGACGGAGTCTTGAGTCTTGTATCTTCACGCTCCAATAGTCCGGACGAAGTATATAGTCCGGCAGTCCGCATACCCCCTAATCCAGGACTCCCTCAGTAGCCCCTGAACCAGGCTTCAATGACGACGAGTCCAGCGTGCAGTCTTGTCTTCGGCATTGCAAGGCGGGTTCCATCTCCGAATACTCCAAAGTAATTATCGAACACTTGAATCGTGTCCGGATCTACAAAATCATCTTCACATACCACCGTATAGAGAATGATATTTCACAAATGCAATCTGCTGACAACTCTTTTTTTAGTCGACGTGACATGTCATTACGATCGGGTCATTATTCGAACTGTTTTCCCACAACCAGCCACAGCGCATATTGCGAGGCGGTTTCCTTGACACATCTTGTCAAAGCAGAGATCATGTCCTCTTATCACGGGATTCTCATCAATACGGGTATGGGTAATCCAACCGCGCCATCAATCGTGGCGCTTGGGAAGTAAGCGATTCTTAACGCGCAAGTGGGGAGGCGCACCGCTTTCCTCGCCTATATAAAGGGATAAGGGTTCCCCATTTTTACCCACGCCTTCTTCCTCCTTTGCTTACCCTTGCCTCCTCGAGCTCCAGCGCCCTAGCCCAAGTCTTCTCTGCACAGCTAAATATGTCCGGAGCAGGAGGCAAGTGGGTGGCCTCCATCGTGAAGGAGAAGCATATCGTGAATCTTCGGGCGGCCGGATACTTGGCCGGAGGCATCGCGCACCGGCTACCGGATGCCGGGCAGATCATTCCAACTCCGGAACCTCACGAGAGGGTCGTGTTTGTCGCCCACTTCGTCCGTGGACTGGGATTTCCACTTCATCCCTTCGTCCCCGGGCTCATGTTCTACTACGGGCTAGATTCCCATGATCTAGCCCCAAATTTCGTCCTCAACATCTCGGCGTTCATCGTCGTGTGCGAGGCCTTCCTCCGCATCAAGCCTCACTTTGGCTTGTGGCTACAAATCTTCTGCGTGAAGCCGAAGATCGTGAGCGGCCAGCAAGGGGAGTGCAGAGGGGCCACGGCGGGCACGATGCCTAACGTCACCTGGCTTAGAGGCTCCTTCGCGGAGACCGTCAAAGGATGGCAATCGGGGTGGTTCTACATCACCGAGCCGCGCAACGCCAACTGGGCAGCGGCCCCCAAGTTCCGACCAGGAACCCCCATGCGGCTCACCTCCTGGGAAAGGAAGGGCCTGGCCTGGGGCGAACCAGCAGAGTTGACCGGACTCCAAAACTATATCAAGAATATGAAGGACAAGAACATCAAGCTTGTCAATGTGATCCAGGTCATGCTCGTCCGTCGGATTCTTCCATGCCAAAGACGGGTATTTAATCTGTGGGAGTTCGTTCCGGCCGAACTCCAGATGCTTCAGAAGCTCTACGGCATGATGCACAAAGACACATGGAAGGTGCTGTTCAAGGCCTCGAATGTACCTCCTCCCACATCCGAGGACCGTGGACTTCATGCCGCGCGGCCTCCTTGTCCGGTGAGCTTTCTGGCTACCACCGGAATCAGTTCTTCCCAATATATTCATGGGGGAGCCTTAAGTAATTGTGTATATTTGATCAGGATTATGTGGAGAGAGTGGAGTGGATTGACTGTCCGGCTCCGCTGCCAGAAGGTCCAGCCGATGCTCTCCTGACGGAGATGCTAGTCCCGGCGCCCTACAAGGCACCGGAAAAGAAGGCCCCGGGGGCCAGAAAGGGTCCCCGCGTAAGGTTGCATCGGACGCCTCATCCGAAGACGACGAGGCACACTCCTCCCCCGAAGGGGAGGAAGAAGAGGAAGAGGCCGCCCCATCCGGAGAGGATGGGGGACCTAGGAAGGCAGACCAAGGGGCTGGGAAAGGCCCCCGGTGCAAGGCCGTCATACCCACGTCATCCGAAGACGACGAGGCAGATTCCTCCCGTGGAGGCGGGGGAAACAAGAAGAAACTGTGCCTCCCTGCATTGGGGAGGAGAAAAAGAGGAAAGCCACCCTGGAGGGGGAGGCTGGGACGTCCAAGAAGGGAAAGACGTCCCTTCCGGACTACTCCACCACGGCCGCTCATAGCGAGGAAGGGTGGCTGCCCAGGGGGAAGCCCCTAGCGAGATCGTAAGTCTCCGCACTCTATCGTACTTTAGTGCGACTTTGCTTCATAGTCTTGTTATAACGCCGAACATGTATGTAGTCCGGCTAGGGACCATCCCGAGGTATCGTCTTCAGATGGATCCTTGAGTGATTAGGCGATGCACTCACTCCCGGTGGCCACTATTCCTTAGCCTATGGATGACACGGAGGTGTTGTCCCAAACGCTCCCAGAGTGGGAGGAGGTGACTCTGGAGACGCCCCAAGGCGGAATTCCAGACGCCGGACATGCGGGGTTCAAGATCCCCGCGGATCGTGCGGATGAGAGCCGCAGCACGCCGGGCTCTCATCCGGATATTGTGCTGGAACCTGCGATGGTTCCGGATTTGGGCAGGCGGCCCCTTGCTAGGGAGGGCGAACAGTCCGCGCCGATGACTTCTGTTACGCCCGAGGCGTCGGATAGTCTGCTGTAAGCACTTCGCGGCGCTTCCATGGATGAAGAGCACCGTACTCTTATGAGTGCGGTGATTCAGAAGGTTCTGTCCACCAAGAGTGGACTAACCGAAGCCTGCACCAGCCTCCTAACAGGCTTTGAGGTGAGTAAGAAATATGTTACATTACCACACGATAGGTAGTAGCCCCTGATACTCTGTTCGGTGTTCGGAAAGAAAAGCCAAATAGAGGGTCAATTGTAATCCGCGGGAGTGTAATAGTAAGTGTGTATGTGAATAAGCAGGCTATGTTGCTTGCCGCTGCTGTCCGCACAGCCGATGTCGTCGGACTAAAGAGGGACCTAGAGCAGGTGCAGGGGGAGCTCCACCTCACGAAGAGGCAGCTCGAAGAGAACAATGGTAAGTGATACTCCATTTGCATATAATGAAGGATAGACAAAGTTAATTCTAACGACAAAGCGTCGCGACTTTGTAATAGGGGCCACCAACGAAGTGGCGTCTTTGAAGAAAGCGTTGTCCGAGGCCGAAGACAAGGCGGCCTTGGAGCGCAAGGAGCGCGAGAAGCAGGATGCTAGAGTGGGCGAGGTACATGAAGAGCTCCAGGAGCTCGGCAAGAAGTTTGAGTCCTTGGAGCATGATCTTAAGATTAAAGAGACTGAGCTTGCAAAGGCCCTGACGAGTGTGAAAGACACCAAGGCCGAAGCCGAAAAGGCACAACAGGAAATCCAGGCAGCCACGAAGATAGCGGCGGGTAAGACATTCTTTATGCAAAGCAAACATGTGGAGGAGGCATTTCTTTTACTTACCCGAATTCGGAGCTCTCCAGGGGCATTCGCAGATCTGCCACACAGCATATCAGATGCCACGGAGTTCTACCGTGCCAAGGAGGGGAGCTCCACGAAGAAGCTGTTCTGGTCCCAGTATGCTAGGGCCGAACACCCGAGGCCTCTGAGTGACCAACTGAAGCAGTTGGTCGATCTCCACAGGGCGGCCTAAGTGGCTATGAAAGATTTCATAGTCCGGATGTGGCCTGGTGAGCCCTTGCCCACTAGCTACTTTGGCCTGATCAAGCGGATGGTGGATGCCTGTCTGCGGCTTGAAGTTATCAAGCGATCCATTTGCATTGAGGGTGCCCGCCGGGCCTTTGCCCGCGCGAAGGTGCATTGGGCAAGCTGGATGTGGAGAAGCTGGTGAAGGACGGGCCGTCGGAGGGCAAGGCGCATCGCTATCCCGAGAAATATTACGATGGCGTTATGAAGGGAGCTCGTCTCGTGGCCGATGAATGTACCAAGGACACAATCCTTGAGTAAATGTACCTCTGTCATTGTTGTAATATAGAGACGAAGTTATTTGCACTATGTAGCGCTATTTGATTTAAAATATTACCTTCTGTGCGGCTGTTTATAAAATTCTGAAAGTAGGCCAGTCGTCGGCTTCCGCCCCCACGTAACTAGTACCGGGGTGTTCCTGAAAAAACCTGGACACTCTTTTTCCAATTTTTTGGTCCCTTAAGGAGGTATCCGGCACAGCGAACAAGGCAATCAGACTATGCGGCTTTATAACTTTCACATAGCCATAGAAGTCGACAATTTTAAATTTCGGCGAAGCTCCTAGAATTCGGAGGGCCGAATTGGGGCGCTATATACGCCTAAATCGGACGAGGCCGATTCATCGCCTAAAGCGGGAAAAATCTTTAAGGATTTTAAGACCTCTCGAACAGCGACCAGCTCTTGCCGCATCATGTCGGTCAGTTTTCGGCTTTCTCTACTGAGGTGCTCGTCCGGAAGAACCGGGACCCAATCGCAGTAGTTCTCCTTGCGCTAACTTAGCCTATATAACGGAACGTAAGGTACCAAAAAAAGGGAGCCAGGCAAACCCAACTATTGACCCAAGATGGTGATTCGGAGCTGATGCATATAGTGCTATAAGCTCGGGGTGCCGCACTATTGAAAGTGTTCAGACTTGTTTTGCCGTATTATGAGGCGCCATATGAAGCCCCTGGGAAACTAATTGTACCAAGGTGTACGGATGCAATACTAAATAAATGTTTGCAAGAAAAATGCGCAAATAGGAATAATAAGCTGACGCTATATATTATCTCCCATTGAATAATACGTTGAAGCGTATGTGTACAATGGTTGCGTTTTAAGCACAAGTAAATAGGACTATTTAACATGTCCTATCCAAGGGCAGGCTGCATGTAGGTATATAAAACAGGTATAACGATCATGAACAGATTCCACCTGGGTATTTCCTTTTGTGCATAAAGCATGTTGCCTCATTGGTCTTCCCTCCTGTGTAAGTTCGACAATCCGGCTCTTTCTGAAGAGGCTGCACTAAAGCAGTGTCCTGAAAGATAAAAAGGGAGGGTTATGAAGGTACGTTGCGGTTATACCGCACTGTTGACTGCTACGCCTCCGCCTATGCCCATGGTATTTTGACTGCGTAATTGTGTACGCGTGGCACGAATACTGCTTTGCTGGGGCTTGAGCGGAGGCTGCACTGCTAGTCGCGCTCTTGGCGTGCCTGGTGATCCTATTGCGGGGTGCTCCGGACTCGCTTGACGGTGCTCGAGGTTTCCGTCGCCAGATTGGTGGTTTGTCGGAGGAGGCCTCATTGTACTTCCGCCGCGAGGGCTGCAGTACGCTCTTCTGTACGGATAGAGCGGTCCATATTTCCGTTGACTGTTATGACCCCGCGCGGTCCTGGCATCTTGGGCTTGAGGTATGCATAATGTGGTACCGCATTGAATCTAGCGAATGCGGTTCGTCCCAGTAGTGCATGGTAACCACTACGAAAAGGGACGATATCGAAGATTAACTCTTCGCTTTGGAAATTATCCGAAGATCCGAAGACCACTTCCAGTGTTATAGAGCCCGTGCAGCGGGCCTCTACTCCAGGAATTACACCTTTAAAGGTGGTTTTGGTGGGTTTGATCCTTGAAGGGTCGATGCCCATTTTGCGCACTGTGTCCTGGTAAAGCAGGTTCAGGCTATTGCCGCCGTCCATAAGGACTCGCGTGAGGTGGAATCCGTTGATAATTGGGTCTAGGACCAATGCGGCTGAGCCGCCGTGACGGATGCTGGTAGGGTGATCCCTACGATCAAAGGTGATCGGACAAGCTGACCATGGGTTGAATTTGGGGGCGATTGGCTCCATCGCATAGACATCCCGTAGTGCTCGCTTCAATTCCCGCTTGGGAATGTGGGTGGCGTAGATCGTGTTGACCGTTTTTACCTGGGGAGGAAATTTCTTCTACCCCCCCCCCCCACGTTCGGACGCCGGGGCTCATCATCATCATCGTTGTGCAGCCCCTTGTCCTTGTTTCGGTGTTTATTTTACCAGCCTATTTGAACACCCGACAGTCTCTATTAGTGTGGTTGGCTGGCTTGTCCAGGGTGCCATGAATTTGGCATGAGCGTTCCAGTATGCGGTCCAGACTTGATGGTCCCTGATTGTTTCTTTTGAACGGCTTCTTCCGCTGATCGGACATGGATCCACTGAATCCAGTGTTGACTACCGTGTCTTCAGTGTTGTCGCTGTTGTTCCGTCGCTTATCTCTGTTGCGCCATGGCTTGCCGTTATTGTCACGGACATCCGAAGTGCCAGAATGTGGCGTAGTGTTGTTGCGAGCCAACCAGCTGTCCTCGCCCGCGCAAAAGCAGGTCATTAGTGTCGTGAGAGCTGCCATGGACTTGGGTTTTTCCTAGCCGAGGTGTCGGGTGAGCCACTCGTCTCGGATATTATGCTTAAAGGCCGCCAGGGCTTCAACGTCTGGACAGTCGACTATTTGGTTCTTCTTAGTTAGGAACCGAGTCCAGAATTTCCTGGCTGACTCTCCGTGCTGTTGAGTAATGTGGCTCAAGTCATCGGCATCCGGTGGTTGCACATATGTGCCCTGGAAGTTGTCGAGGAATGCGTCTTCCAGGTTTTCCCAACTGTCAATGGAATTTGCGGACAGGCTATTTAGACAGTGCCGGGCGGGTCCTTTGAGCTTAAGGGGAAGATACTTGATGGCGTGTAGGTCATCTCCGCGGGCCATGTGAATGTGGAGAAGGAAATCTTTGATCCATACTGCGGGGTCTGTTGTGCCATTGTATGATCCGATGTTTATGGGTTTGAACCCTTCTGGGAATTCATGATCCATCACTTCGTTAATGAAGCAGAGGGGGTGCGCGGCGCCTCTGTGCCGGGCTATGTGTCTACGCAGTTCGAATTGGTCTGCGTGGCTGTGTTCGGCCCGGCCGGACTTGTTGATAGTGTATCCGGCGTGACGGTCATCGTCGCATGCTGGGGTGCGCCCCCGCGATCCGTAGATCAATCTTGGCTGTCCTGCTTTGTTTTCCAGTATATCTTGCAGGTCCTGCCTATTGCCCCGGGCCGTAGTGTATTGGCATGGGGGTGCGGGCTGGTATTCGGGCTGATATGCCGTTTTATCCCGGCCACAAGGTGGTCGGTCAGCCGTGTGGCGCTCGAGTCCATATTCCTCGGCTGCCAGGACTTCAGTCCATCTATCTGTGAGCAGGTCTTGATCAGCTTGGAGTTACTGCTGCTTCTTTTTCAGGTTCCTCGCAATGGCCATAAGCTGACGCTTGAAGCATTCCTGCTCGACGGGATCCTCAGGCATGCCGAAGTCGTCGTCACCGAGGCTAATCTCTTCTACGGAGGGGGCATGTAGTTGTCCTCCTCCGAATATTCGTCTGGGGTGACCTGCCCGTCCTCCTGCTCGACCTGCTCAAAGCAGGCTGATCAGGGTTGTATTCCTCTTCGGCACCATCCGGATTGTTTTCGTCTCCTGGGTCGGTATTGCTGAGGCGGGGCTTGGAGCGGCGCCGATGACGCCCGTGCTTTGCTTTTCTCCCTGAGGGGTTATCCTCTGTTGCCTCATCGCCATTGGTTTCCTTTGGAGTGTCCACCATATATATATCGTATGAGGAGGTGGTTGTCCACCGCCCAGTGAGCGGTGGTTCCTGTTCTTCTCCTGCATCCTCGTCCATACCGTCGACGTCTTTGGAGTCGAAGTCTAGCATGTAGGTTAAATTATCGACCGTGGCAATGAAGTGGGTGGTGGGTGGGAAATGAATTCCTTTGTTGCCTGCTTCCCACTCGAGCCGGACATAGTTCAGCCATGAGTCTCCTGACAGAGAGAGAGATTATAACGAGTTCAGCATGTCGCCGAAGGGCGAGTGCTGGAAGATATCCGCAGCGGTAAACTCCATTACCAGAGCCCAACCTGGCTCAGCTGGCTCGGGAGCACGCGGACTGGAACCAACAACCGGATACGAGTCCGGGGGTCCGGAGTCACAGGCTTCCTTAGAGGTGAGGCCTGTGTTCGGCTCCACCGCTGATGAGTGTGCGGCCTGTGGGGCGGGATCCATCCCTCCATCCTTAGGCAATGCGGTCTGCTCCGGATTTAGGTCCGGGTCTGCCACAGGGATGACATCCCGAGCATTGTCCGACAGCAGGTCTAAGCCGTGCTCATTATGACCGTCCAGCGCTCCTGGCACAGGCCCAAATCCATTGAAGATCAAGTCTCCGCGGATATTAGTCGTGTAGTTCAGGTTTCCAAACCTGATCTGGTGGCCCGGGGCGTAGCTATCGATCTGCTCCAGATGGCCGAGTGAACTGGCCCGCAGTGCGAAGCCGCCGAACACGAAGATCTGTCCGGGGAGAAAAGTGTCACCCTGGACCGTGTTGCTGACGATTGAAGGAGCCATCAAGCCTTGCAGTGACGACACAGAGGAAATCTCAATGAAAGCACCAATCTCGGTGTCAAAACCGGCGGATCTCGGGTAGGGGGTCCCGATATGTGCATCTTAGGCTGATGGTAACAGAAAGTAAGGGACACAATGTTTACCCAGGTTCGGGCCCTCTCGATGGAGGTAAAACCCTACTTCCTGCTTGATTGATATTGATGATATGAGTAGTACAAGAGTAGATCTACCACGAGATCATAGAGGCTATACCCTAGAAGCTATCCTATGATGATTATGATTGTGATCGGCCTTCTAAGGACCAACCTCTCCGGTTTATATAGACACTGGGGAGGGCTAGGGTTTACACAGAGTCGGTTACAAGGAAGGAAATATATTATCCATATCGCCAAGCTTGTCTTCCACGCCAAGGAGAGTCCCATCCGGACACGGGACAGAGTCTTGAGTCTTGTATCGTCACGCTCCAATAGTCCGAACGAAGTATATAGTCCGGCTGTCCGGATACCCCCTAATCCAAGACTCCCTCACCTAGTTCATCTCTTGTATCCAATCTTGTATCAAAACCACAAATTGGTACTTGTGGGTTGCTAGTAGTGTTGATTACTCCTTGTAGTTGATGCTAATTGGTTTACATGGTGGAAGATCATATGTTCAGATCCTTAGTGCATATTATTACCCATTTGATTACGAACATGAATATGCTTTGTGAGTAGTTATGTTTGTTCCTTAGGACATGGGTGAAGTCTTGCTATTAGTAGTCATGTGAATTTGGTATTCGTTTGATATTTTGATGAGATGTATGTTGTTGTTTCCTCTAGTGGTGTTATGTGAACGTCGACTACATGAAACTTCACCATTATTTGGGCCTAGAGGAAGGCATGGGGAAGTAGTAAGTAGATGATGGGTTGCTAGAGTGATAGAAGCTTAAACCCTAGTTTATGCGTTGCTTCGTTAGGGGCTGATTTGGATCCATATGTTTAATGCTATGGTTAGGTTTACCTTAATACTTCTTTTGTAGTTGTGGGTGCTGGCAATAGGGGTTAATCATAAGTGGGATGCTTTTCCAAGTAAGGGTAGTACCCAAGCACTGGTCCACCCACATATCAAATTATCAAAGTACCGAACGGGAATCATATGAACGTGATGAAAACTAGATGGACGATAATTCCCATGTGTCCTCAGGAGCTCCTTTCTCATTATTAGAAATTGTCCAGGCTTATCCTTTGCTACATAAAGGATTGGGCCACCTTGCTGTGCTTTATTTACTTTATTTACTTGTTACTCGTTACTATTTATATTATCACAAAACTATCTATCACCTACAATTTCAGTGCTTGCAGAGAAAACCTTACTGAAAACCGCTTATCATTTCCTTCTGTTCCTCGTTGGGTTCGACACTCTTACTTCTCAAAAGGACTATGATAGATCCCCTACACTTGTGGTCATGAAGACTCTTTTCTGGCGCCGTTGCCGGGGAGTGTAGCGCTTTTGGTGAGTGGAACTTGGTAAGGAAACATTTATATAGTGTGCTGAAATTTTCTGTTACTTGTCACTATGGAAACTAATCCTTTGAGGGGCTTGTTCGGGGTATCTTCACCCCGACCAGAAGAGCAAAGAGTTGCTCCTCAACCTACTGAACTTCATAAAAATATTTACTTTGAGATTCCTTCGGGTATGATAGAGAAACTGCTAGCTAATCCATTTGCAGGAGATGGAACATTGCATCCTGATTTACACCTTATCTTTGTGGATGAAGTTTGTGGATTATTTAAGCTTGCAGGTATTCCCGATGATGTTGTCAAAAGGAAGGTCTTTCCTTTATCTTTGAAGGGAGATGCATTGACATGGTATCGGCTATGTGATGATACGAGATCTTGGAATTATAAGCGATTGAAGTTGGAATTTCACCAGAAGTTCTATCCTATGCATCTTGTTCATCGTGATCGTAATTACATATATAATTTCTGGCCTCGCGAAGGAGAAAGCATCGCTCAAGCTTGGGGGAGGCTTAAGTCAATGTTATATTCATGCCCCAATCATGAGCTCTCCCGGGAAATGATTATTCAAAAAATTTATGCTCGGCTTTCTCTTAATGATCGCAACCTGCTTGATACTTCCTGTGCTGGTTCTTATATGCTGAAGACTATTGATTTCAAATGGGACTGATTGGAAAGAATTAAACGCAACTCTGAAGATTGGGATTCCGACGATGGTAATGAGTCAGGTATGACACCTAAGTTCGATTTGTTAAATCCTTTATGGATACTGATGCTTTTCATGGATTTAGCGCTAAGTATGGACTTGACTCCGAGATAGTAGCTTCTTTCTGTGAATATTTTGCTACTCATGTTGATCTCCCTAAAGAGAAGTGGTTTAAATATAATCCTCATGTTGAAGTTAAAGTAGTTGCACCTATTACAGTTGAAGAAAAGACTATCACCTATAGTGATCCTATTGTTCCTACTACTTATGTTGAGAAACCTCCTTTTCCTGTTAGGATAAAGGATCATGCTAAAGCTTCGACTATTGTTCGTAAGAGTAATACTAGGACTTATACACCTCCTGAGCAAATCAATGTTGAACCTAGTATTGCTATGGTTAAAGATCTCTCGGATGACGATTTAGATGGGCATGTTATTTATTTCTATGATGAATCTGCTAATATTGCTAGACCAGATACTAAGATACATAGACCTGTCGTAGGCATGCCTGTTATTTCTGTTAAAAAGGAGATCATTGTTATCATGGCTTATGTGATATGGGTGCTAGTGCTAGTGCGATACCCTATGATCTATATAAAGAAATAATGCACGACATTGCACCCGTGAATTAGAAGACATTGATGTTACTATTAAGCTTGCTAATAGGGATACCATTAAACCAGTAGGGATTATTAGAGATGTTGAAGTTTTGTGTGGGAAGGTTAAATACCCTGCTGATTTTCTTGTTCTTGGTTCCACACAAGATGCTTTTTTGTCCCATTGTTTTTGGTAGACCCTTCTTAAATACCGCTAGTGCTAGGATTGATTATGAAAAAGATAATGTCACCATTGGCTTAGATGGTATGTATCATGAGTTTAATTTTGCTAAGTTTCATAGACAACCTCGTGATAGGGAACCACCTAGTAAGGATGAGATTATTGGTCTTGCTTCCATTGTCGTGCCTCCTACTGATCCGTTAGAACAATATTTGCTAGACCATGAAAACAATATGTTTATGAAGGAAAGAAGGGAAATAGATGAAGTGTTCCTTAAACAGGAACCTATGTTGAAACATAACCTTCCCGTTGAAATTCTTGGGGATCCCCCTCCACCCAAGGGTGATCCCGTGTTTGAAATCAAACCATTACCTGATATTCTTAAGTATGCTTATCTTGATGAAAAGAAAATATATCCTGTTATTATTAGTGCTAACCTTTCAAAGCAAGAAGAAGAAAGATTATTGAAAACTCTGAAGAAGCACCGAGCTGCTATTGGATATACTCTGGATGATCTTAAGGGCATTAGTCCCACGTTATGCAAACACACAATTTTTTTGGAAAAAGATGCCAAACCAGTTAGAGATCCTCAACGGTGGCTGAATCCCAAGATGAAAGAAGTGGTAAGAAAGGAGATACTAAAGCTCCTTGAATTAGGTATAATTTATCCCGTTGCTGATAGTGATTGGATAAGCCCTGTCCATTGTGTTCCTAAAAAGGGAGGTATTACCGTTGTTCCTAATGATAAAGATGAATTGATCCTGCAAAGAATTATTACAGGTTATAGGATGGTAATTGATTTTCGTAAATTGAATAAAGCTACTAAGAAAGATCATTACCCTTTACCTTTTATTGATCAAATGCTAGAAAGTCTATCCAAACACACTCATTTCTGCTTTCTAGATGGTTATTCTGGTTTCTCTCAGATACCTGTGTCAGCGGGGGATCAATCAAAAACTACGTTTACTTGCCCTTTCGGTACTTTTGCTTATAGACGTATGCCTTTTGGTTTATGTAATGCACCTGCTACCTTTCAAAGATGCATGATGGCTATATTCTCTGATTTTTGTGAAAAGATTTGTGAGGTATTCATGGATGACTTCTCCGTTTATGGATCCTCCTTTGATGATTGTTTAAGAAACCTTGATCGAGTTTTGCAGAGATGAGAAGACACTAGTCTCATCCTGAATTGGGAAAAGTGTCACTTTATGGTTAATGAAGGCATTGTCTTGGGACATAAGATTTCCGAGAGAGGTATTGAAGTTGACAAAGCAAAGGTTGATGCTATTGAAAAGATGCCATGTCCCAAGGACATGAAAGGTATAAGAAGTTTCCTTGGTCATGCCGATTTTTATAGGAGGTTCATTAAGAACTTTTCTAAAATCTCTAGGCCTCTCACTAATTTATTGCAAAAAGATATTCCTTTTGTCTTTGATGACGATTGTGTAGAAGCATTTGAAATACTCAAGAAAGCTTTGATCACTGCACCTATTGTTCAGCCACCTGATTGGAATTTACCATTTGAAATTATGTGTGATGCTAGTGATTATGCTGTAGGTGCTGTTCTAGGGCAAAGAGTCGATAAGAAATTGAATGTTATCCAGTATGCTAGTAAGATTCTTGATACTGCCCAAAGAAATTATGCTACTACTGAAAAGGAATTCCTAGCAGTTGTGTTTGCATGTGATAAGTTTAGACATTATATTGTTGATTCCAAGCTTACTATTCACACTGATCATGCTGCTATTAAATATCTTATGGAAAACAAAGATGCTAAGCCTAGGCTCATTAGATGGGTTCTCCTGCTCCAATAATTTGATTTGCATATTATTGATAGAAAGGGAGCTGATAAACCCGTTGCAGACAACTTGTCTAGGTTAGAGAATGTTCTTGATGACCCACTGCCTATTGATGATAGCTTTCCTGATGAACAATTAGCAGTCATTAGTGCTTCTCATACTGCTCCTTGGTATGCTGATTATGCTAATTACATTGTTGCTAAATTTATACCGCCTAGTTTCACATACCATCAAAAGAAAAAGTTATTTTATGATTTAAGCATTCCTTTTGGGATGACCCACACCTTTTTAAATAAGGAGTAGATGGTGTTATTAGACGTTGTGTGCCTGAGCATGAACAGGAACAGATTCTACGCAAGTGTCAGTCTGAATCCTATGGAGGACACCACGCTGGAGATAGAACTGCACACAAGGTACTACAATCAGGTTTTTATTGGCCTACTCTCTTCAAAGATGCTCGTAAGTTTGTCTTATCTTGTGATGAATGTCAAAGAATAGGTAAAATTAATAGACATCAAGAAATTCCTATGAATTACTCTCTTGTTATTGAACCGTTTGATGTTTGGGGCCTTTTCCTGCCTCTAATGGTTATACACATATTTTAGTTGCTGTTGATTACGTTACTAAGTGGGTAGAAGCTATTACAACTACTAGTGCTGATCATAACACTTCTATTAAAATGCTTAAAGAAGTTTTTTTTCCGAGGTTTGGAGTCCCTAGATATCTTATGACTGATGGTGGTTCACATTTTATTCATGGTGCTTTCCGTAAGATGCTCGCTAAGTATGATGTCAATCATAGAATCGCATCTCCTTATCATCCGTAGTCTAGTGGTCAAGTAGAGTTGAGCAATAGAGAGCTCAAATTAATTTTGCAAAAGACTGTGAATAGATCTAGAAAGAATTGGTCCAAAAAACTTGATGATGCATTATGGGCCTATGGAACGGCATACAAAAATCCTATGGGTATGTCTCCATATAAGATGGTTTATAGAAAAGCGTGTCATTTACCTCTTGAACTTGAACATAAAGCATATTGGGCTATTAAAGAGCTCAACTATGACTTCAAACTTGCCCGTGAGAAGAGGTTTTTTGATATTACCTCACTTGATGAATGGAGAACCCAAGCCTATGAGAATGCCAAGCTATTTAAAGAAAAATTCAAACGCTGGCATGACAAACGGATAGAAAAGCGTGAGTTTAACGTTGGAGATTATGTATTATTATTCAACTCTCGTTTAAGATATTTTGCAGGAAAACTTCTCTCTAAATGGGAAGGTCCTTACGTTATCGAGGAGGTCTATCGTTCTGGTGCCATAAAAATCAACAACTTCGAAGGCAGAAGTCCGAGGGTGGTAAACGGTCAAAGGATTAAACATTATATTTCAGGTAATCCTATCAATGTTGAAACTAATATTATTGAAACCGTAACCCCGGAGGAATACATAAGGGACACTTTCCAGAACGTTCCAGACTCCAAAAAGGAATAGGTATGTGGTACGGTAAGTAAACCGACTCCAAAACAACTCCAATGGCAATTTTTATCAGTTTTGGAATATTTAAGAATTTTAGGAAGAAAGAAGTAGTCCGAAGGGGACACGAGGCCCCCACGAGAGTGGAGGGCGCCCCCCCCCTACTGGGTGCGCCCCCTGTCTCGTGGACACCTCGTGTGCCTCCCGAACTCTGTTTTCTTGCACGTTACGTATTTTGGTCGGTAAAAATTCATTATATATACTCCCAAAGGTTTTGACCACCATATCACGCAAATATCCTATGTTTTCATTTTGAGTTGTTTTTGTTGCAGATCTAGAGCATCATGACGTCACCCTCCTCCAACAACGAGGACAAGGATGCTTGGTTATTGAAGATAGAGCTGAAAAGAGAAGAACCGGAAGAGATCAACAAGGATGAAGGGATCAAGAAGGCCATGGAGGTTCAAGCTCCGGCGGTGAAAGAAGAAGACATCCCTCAACCTTTACCTAACCTCTTTACTCCAACAGAGATTGAACCTTTCAAGATGATTGAGTGAGCTCGCATACAGAACAAGTATCTCACACAGGAGAATATTCTGTTGAAGGATCATATCGCCGGACTCAAGGGCATTATCCACAAGTTGGAGGAGCTTTTACGCTCAATGTGCGATTATCCACCGCCATCATCACCTCCTCCATCACCTCCGAGGACATAATCACATTGGTATGGGCACTCCCCTTGGCAACTACCAAGCTTGGGGTAGGTGCCCCGGTATCGTATCACCATCACACTCCTATCTTTACCGTTTTATTTAGTTCGATTCTTTTAGTAGTATCTTGATCTAGTAGATTGAAGTTTCGATATCAAGTAGTTTTGAGTTTTGCTTTGTGATATCTTTATGTAATCGAGTCCGTGAGCTATCTATAATAAAGATTAGTGTTGACTCAAGTGCTTGCTATGTTGCTATGATCTTGAGGAAGTAGAAAGAATAAAAGAGTTCATATTGATCTTATGGTTAGTGATGACTTCACACATAGATAGTATGAGGCATAAAAGTTGTTGAGAGTTGATAAACGTAGTTTTGGTCATCGTTGCAATTAATAGGAAGTGATAAGGAAAGAGAGGTTCATATAAAAATATATTATCTTGGACACCTTTTATAGTTGGGAGCACTCATTAAGTATGACATGCTAAAAGAGTTCACGTTGGACAAGGAAGACAACGTAATGGGTTATGTTTTCGCACATCTCAGTTAAAGTATATTGTCATTGACCTTCCAAACATGTTGAGCTTGCCTTTCCCCCTCATGCTAGCCAAATTCCTTGCACCAAGTAGAGATACTACTTGTGCTTCCAAACATCCTTAAACCCAGTTTTGCCATGAGAGTCCACCATACCTACCTATGGATTGAGTAAGATCCTTCAAGTAAGTTGTCATGTTGCAAGCAATAAAAATTGCTATCTAAATATGTATGACTTATTAGTGCAGAGAAAATAAGCTTTGTACGATCTTGTTGTGGAAGTAATAAAAGCGACGGACTGCATAATAAAGGTCCACATACAAGGGGCAATATAAAGTGACGTTCTTTTGCATTAAGATTTTGTGCATCCAACCCTAAATGCACATGACAACCTCTGCTTCCCTCTGCGAAGGTCCTATCTTTTACTTTATGTTTTTACTTTATGCTTGAGTCAAGGTGATCCTCACCTTTCCCTTTTTCATTTTATCCTTTGGCAAGCTCCTCATGTTTGAAAGATCA
>NC_041381.1:259649803-259722747 GCF_002162155.2 Triticum dicoccoides | reverse complement strand
ATATATCCAACTGGATGTAAGTTAGCATGGGCCATTATTGTTGACACCACCTAAAGGTGAATACATTGGGAGGCAACACAATAAGCCCCTATCTTTCTCAGTGTCCGGCTGAAACTCCATAACCACAAGTATTGCGTGAGTGTTAGCAATTGTAGAAGGCAACAACATAGTTCAGTATGTGAACTTGCTGAAAAGGTCTATTGTTGATTCTTTCTGATGTTATGATAAAGTGCAATTGCTTCAATGACTGAGATTATAGTTTGTTACTTCCCAGTGAAGTTTTTGAACCATACTTGACATTGTGAATTGATTGTTACTTCAGCATAAGAAATCATATGATAAAACCTATATATGTTGCTGTTATAAGAATGATCATGATGCCCTCATGTCCGTATTTTATTTTTATCGACACCTCTATCTCTAAACATGTGGACATATTTTTCGATATTGGCTTCCTCTTGAGGACAAGCGAGGTCTAAGCTTGGGGGAGTTGATACGTCCATATTGCATCATGCTTTTATATCAATATTTATTGCATTATGGGCTGTTATTACACATTATATCTCAATACTTATGGCTATTCTCTCTTATTTTACAAGGTTTACCATGAAGAGGGGGGATGCCGGCAGCTGGAATTCTGGCTAGAAAAGGAGCAAACATTGGAAACCTATTCTCCACTACTCCAAAAATCCTGAAACTCCACGAAACATGTTTTTGGAATTAATAAGAATTATTGGACGAATAAAATACATCAGGGGGCCCACACATTGTCCAGGAGGGTGGGGGGCAAGCCCCCCCTACTGGGTGTGCACCCCTGTCCCCTGGGCCCCTGGTGGGCCCCCGGTGTCTATCTTCTGCTATATGAGAGCTTTTACCCTGGAAAAAATCATGGGCAAGCTTACGGGACGAAGCTCCGCCGCCACGAGGCGGAACCTTGGCGGAACCAATCTAGGGTTCCGGCAGAGTCGTTCTGCCGGGGACACTTCCCTCCGGGAGGGGGAAATCATCACCAACGTCATCACCAACGATCCTCTCATCGGGAGGGGTCAATCTCCATCAACATCTTCACCAGCACCATCTCCTCTCAAAACCCTAGTTCATCTCTTGTATCCAATCTTGTATCAAAACCACTTATTGGTACCTGTGGGTTGCTAGTAGTGTGGATTACTCCTTGTAGTTGATGCTAATTGGTTTACTTGGTGGAAGATCATATGTTGAGATCCTTAATACATATTATTACCCCTATGATTATGAACATGAATATGCTTTGTGAGTAGTTACGTTTGTTCCTAAAGACAAGGGTGAAGTCTTGCTATTAGTAGTCATGTGAATTTGGTATTCATTCGATATTTTGATGAGATGTATGTTGTCTTTTCCTCTAGTGGTGTTATGTGAACGTCAACTACATGACACTTCACCATTATTTGGGCCTAGAGGAAGGCATGGGGAAGTAATAAGTAGATGATGGGTTGCTAGAGTGACAGAAGCTTAAACCCTAGTTTATGCATTGCTTCGTTAGGGGCTGATTTGGATCCATATGTTTAATGTTGTGTTTGGGTTTACCTTAATACTTATTTTGTAGTTGCAGATGCTTGCAATAGGGGTTAATCATAAGTGGGATGCTTGTCCAAGTCAGGGCAGTACCCAAGCACCAGTCCACCCACATATCAAATTATCAAAGTACCGAATGCGAATCATATGAACGTGATGAAAACTAGCTTGATGATAATTCCCATGTGTCCTCGGGAGCGCCTTTCTCATTATTAGAAATTGTCCAGGCTTATACTTTGCTACATGAAGGATTGGGCCACCTTGCTGCACTTTATTTACTTTATTTACTTGTTACTCGTTACTATTTATATTATCAGAAAACTATCTATCACCTACAATTTCAGTGCTTGCAGAGAAAACCTTACTGAAAACCGCTTATCATTTCCTTCTGCTCCTCGTTGGGTTCGACACTCTTACTTATCAAAAGGACTATGATAGACACCCTACACTTGTGGGCCATCACGCACCAGTTCGTAAGTGGGTTCCTACGCTCGTACCTCTTGGAGCGATTATGCATCCACCGCCGCTCAGGCCGTCCAGTATGCTGCATTTGAGATTATTGTTGAGTTATATTATGCTGAGGCTCGGATACAGAAACACGATGATGGTCGTGTTCACTTTCATTCCGTTGATCCGGCGTCGACACTAGACATCTTTCTTGATATATCACTGCTAGTTATCTCCTGATTCACGAGTTGGCTCGAGAGCTGAATCATGCTCGTTCTTCTTTAGCCGCCGCTAGGTCCTACCCAACTCCACCTTCTATGGGATTTACTCCTCATATTGTGCCCAATTCTAGCTTACCTGTTTCTCCGATTACACCCATGACTAGCTCAAGCACCTCGCATGTGAACCCACACAGTGCTCCTGCTGAGTGGGCATCTCTTTTCACTACCCCCGCAGCTCACATGATCCCTTCTCGTTCCGCACCTGCCCCTGAGGGAGAGCCCCCGAGGCAGCATCGTCGTGTTACCTTTAACCCGGAGGTTTCAGTTGGAGTCCTTAGTTTAGGATCTGGGTCTGACTCAGGAGAGGATCCGGCAGCACCAGCAGAGTCTTAGAGCGCCTGAGTATCAGCAGTGGTCACGTGATGTACGGATGTAGTTGTATGAGCTATGATGCATGTATGCGAGTAGTCGCACCCTTCATGATGTTTACCTTTCATGTATGAGTCTATGTATAATTATGTTGGAACTCTTTATTTGATCACTATGTTTTCGGTTCATTTCGTTTTCTGGGTTTTGTCACTTGCTTTTCTTTCCATGTTTGGATGTTTCTCATCTCGGTTGCTCTTATTGGGAAAAATAAACAGTAGAATGGCGCGGGGAGGCAGTAGCTCACAGGCTTGTGAGGATGTCCCTGTTCGTCGTTCAACAAGACAGGCAGGACACTCCCCCGAGCCGTATCCGCAACCACCGCCTCCACCGCCAAATCCACCCTCCACTGAACAAATTATGCGCATGTTTGAGGAAAGGAGAAATAATGATTTGATTGAGTTGTTAAAAAGTGTGCAAGCTATTGTTGGACAGAATGGAAACCCAAATGGACATCACTCTAAGCTGTTAGATTTTCAAAGAACTTAGCCTCCCAGTTTCAGTCAAGCGATTGACCCTTTGGAAGCAGATGATTGGTTGCGAACATTGAGAAGAAACTTGAAATTGCTCGCACTGATGTAGCGGACAAGCTTCTGTTCGCTACCCATTATCTTGAAGGAGCCGCTGCTATATGGTGGGATAATGGTAAAGCACTATGGCCTGCAGGAGAAGAAGTTACGTGGAATAATTTCAAGGGAAATTTCTCAAGTATCACATTCCAGCTGGTATCATGAATGTCAAGCAACGCAAATTCTCGGTCCCACTCAAGGCAGTCTATCAGTAAATGAATATTTGCACAAGTTTAACCATCTGGCTCGTTTTACCCTTTATGACGTGTCCACGGAAGAAAGAAAGATAGACAGATTCCTTGGAGGACTAAACTAGCACCTCAGGAGTGCTCTCTGCATGCTCGACTTTCCAGATTTTCAGTCTCTAGTGAACAAGGCTCTCATTGTAGAAAGAGAATACAAGCCTATGCACGACAACCGCCTCGCAAATAATGACCATAAGCGCAAATTTGAGCCAAAGAAAGACGGACAGCCTATTCAAAAGGCCCGTACCTGGCAACAGACCCAAGTGGAATATAAACCAAATTTGCAGCAGAATATGAACAAGACCACTACTCAAGTCAAGAATGTTGTGACCAGTCTAGTGCATGAAGAGCGTCAGCGCAACAATGCCTGTTTTAGTTGTGGCCTGACCGGACATTATGCTCGACAGTGTCCCAAGAAGTCAAACGCTCCATTCCGACCACAAGTAAATCACATGGGGCTCATAGAAGGTCAAGTTAATAATCTCTCCGCAAAATAAGCCCTAGAAAACCCTGAAGTCGTCATTGGTATGTTTCTCATTAATAACATACCTGCAATAATTTTATTTGACTCTAGGGATTCTCACTCTTTTATTTCTCAGAGTTTTGTTGCCCAAAACAAATTTTCTTGCTCGCTTTTGGGGAAAAGTATGCTGGTTCAATCCCCGGGCTCCGTGATCAAAAGCCACCATGTATGCAAAAATTTGGAAATTGATATCAAGGGAGTCTGTTTTCCAACCACTGTGATAGCCATCGAGTCGGAAAAGTTGGCTGTTATTTTGGGAATGAACTGGTTGACTCGGTATCAAGTGTGCATTAATTGTGCGACCCGAGAAGTCACTCTAACAAATAAGGAAGGCAAAACCATAAAGTTTTATGCCCATAAAGGCATACTCAAAAGGGAGATGGTCTTCACTACAGTAGCTGAAGAATTGGATCTGATTCCTGTGGTCAGTGAATTTCCTAATGTATTCCCAGAAGAATTACCTGGAATGCCACCAGACAGGGAGCTTTAATTTGCAATTGATCTTGTACCCGGGACTGCACCGTTGTACAAAAAGTATTATTGAATGCCATCCTACGAACTCGTGGAATTAAAGAAATAGTTGGATGACATGCTGCAAAAAGGATACATCCGCCCAAGTTCTTCACCATGGGGATCACCTGAAATATTCGTGGACAAGAAAGATGGTGGTCTCAGAATGTGTGTGGACTACTGTCAGTTGAACAACGTCACCATCAAGAACAAATACACATTACCAAGCATTGATGATTTATTCGATCAGCTCAGTGGTGCAATGGTATTTTCCAAGATTGATTTAAGGACCGGATATCAAGGAAGATATTCCTAAGACCGCGTTCACTACTCGTTACGATCTTTATGAATATACGGTGATGTCCTTCGGTCACATATGCCCCCGCCTTTTTCATGCATATGATGAATAAGGTGTTCATGGAATTCTTGGATAAGTTTGTGGTGGTCTTCATGGACGATATTCTCATATACTCTAAAAGTGACGAGGAACATAAGCAACACCTCTGCGTAGCTCTGAGACTTTGTGACCACCAGCTGTATGCAAAATTCAGCAAGTGTGAGTTTTGGCTCAAACAAGTCAGATTTTTGGGGCATGTTCTATCAGTAGAAGGTATTGCAGCAGATCCCAGTAAAGTAAAAGATGTGCTTGATTGGGCAGCACCCCCGACAGTACCCGAAGTCTGGAGTTTCCTTGGATTAGCCGAATACTACCGCCGGTTCATCGAAGGATTCTCCAAAATTGCCAAGACAATGAAAGAACTCCTCAAGAAAGACAAGAAAGTTGAATGGAGTGATGATTGCGAGCAAAGCTTTAACGAGCTAAAAGCCAGGTTGAGATCAGCACCAGTCCTGACTCTCCCGGATATTTACCGCAGCTTCGATGTGTATTGTGATGCATCCAGAAAAGGTATTGGGTGCGTACTTATACACGACGGCAAGGTGGTAGCTTATGCATCTCGCCAGCTACGACCTCATGAAGGAAATTATCCTACGCATGATTTGGAACTGATCGCGGTTGTGCACTCTCTAAAGATTTGGAGACATTATCTCAGGAAGAGATGTCAAATATTCACTGACCACAAAAGTCTCAAATATATCTTTACGCAGCAGACTTAAACCATCGACAGCAAAGATGGCTCGAGCTGGTGAAGGACTATGATCTAGGAATAAATTACCATATGGGAAGGCTAACGTAGTCGTTGATGCCCTTAGTCGCAAACCTGTCAATTTAAACATCATGCTAGAGTCTTTTCCTTCAGAACTCCAGCAAGAGATTGCTCAGCTAAACCTGGTAATTGTTGATGCCGGTCTCGCGAATATTTTGTAAGTAACTCCTACTCTAGAAAAATAAATCCGGAGGGCATGGGCCAAGAGCAAGAGCCTACAAGCATACATCCCATGTCTGCGGAAAGACAAGGCTTGAGATTTCTCTACAGACGCACTAGGTACACTCTGGTACCAAGGAAGGATATGCGTACCTGAGCAAGCAGATTTGAAGAAGAAAATTTTGGTCGAAGCACACGAATCTTATTATTCGATACACCCAGGCAGCACCAAAATGTACGAAGATCTTCGACAGATATTTTGGTGGAATGGAATGAAAAGGGACATCGCATATTTTGTCGCTTGTTGTGACATCTGCAACAAAGTAAAGGCGGAACACCAGAAATCCGCCGGACTTCTCCAACCTCTACCCGTCTCACAATGGAAATTGGACGATGTTTACATGTATTTTATCGTCGGTCTACCCAAGACTCGCCGAGGCAACGATGCTATATGGGTCATAGTGGACACGCTGACAAAAGTGGCTCACTTTATTCCCACCCGCACCACCCTCCATGCTGATCAACTCACACAGTTGTACGTATCTCGAATTGTCAGTCTGCATGAAGTGCCAAAAACAATCATTTTGGGCCGAGGTTTATTGTTTACCTCCGCCTTCTAGTCCCGACTCCATCAAGCTATGGGGACCGCTCTCAAATATAGCACCGCCTATCATCCATAGACAGACAGTCAGACTGAGCAAGTGAATCAAATCCTTGAAGATATGTTGCGAGCATGCGCCTTAGCCCAAGGACCCAAATGGGAGGATTGCCTGCCATATGCGGAATTCTCATAGAACAACAATTTTCAAACCAGCCTGAAAATGTCACCCTTTGAAGCATTATACGGCCGTAAGTGACGCACTCCCTTAAATTGGTCTCAAACCAGAGACAGCCGTATCTTCAGTACCGATCTGCTATTGGAAGCAGAGAAGCAAGTCAAGGAAATTCTGGATAGACTTCAACTAGCTAAGTCATGACAGAAAAGTTATTATGACGCCAAGCATAGACAAGTCAGTTTTGAACCTGGTGAACACATGTATCTCCGAGTCACCCCCATGAAGGGAGTCAAGAGATTTCAGACCCGAGGGAAATTGGCACCAAGATATATTGGCCCGTTCCCAGTTATGGCACGAGTTGTGATGAGGCCATCAATACCATTGCTACACCCACAGCCCCTACTGCTACATATACTGGACCAATTACTAGAGCTCGCGCACGCCAATTAAATTATCAGGTACTTTCATTTCTTGGTAATGATTCTAATGTTCATGAGAATATGATGCTGCCTAAATTGTATACATTTGTTTTACTTACAAATGAAGGGCCTAGCTTGGAGAAGGATGGACATTGGAGCAAGAACAAGCATGGAGATGATGCCATGCGCAAGGGGAACAAGAACGGAGTTACAAGTGATGATTTCAAGACTTTGAAGCCACCATAATGGGTGCATGAAGCCTTGGACGAAATATACAAGATGCCACTTCATAAATTTCGTCCCGAGGCTATTCTAGGTGCTACGTCACCTTATTATTGGGCCAGGCCCATGTAATTTCAAAATACATAAGTATAGGCTATTTTTAGAGTCCGTATGTGTAGGGAAACAAGAGATAGGGTTGATTTCGGACCCCTCCACCAAGGGCCACGAAATTCCCCCCTCTTCCTCAATATATACAGCCCTTAGGGCACCCTTTAGACTTTGGGTTTTGTTTAGATTAAAGTTCGCCATAGCTGCAACTTCGCGTACTTCGTTTGTGTTCAACGACCAGACAAAGGCGTCACAGAACCCCACCTTGATCAATAAAGCTTTCATCTTATATTCGCAATATCCAGATTGCAATCTCAGTTTCTTGCTTGTTCTTCGTTTGCTCTCAGGAAACAGACCCTCGTGGTCAGGTTGATCGTGCTCCGGCGTGGTCAATAACCTCTCGGAGTTGGTTTAGCGATTGCTAAGGCGCGACATCCTCGCACGTTCGTAGTCGGATCGTCAAAGTCGACTTCCACCAAAGCGAAATCCGACATCTCATCGAAAGACGGGACACCTTTGCCTCTATCAAGTGCCACACATACGGACTCTAAAAATAGTCTGTACTTATGTATTTCAAAATTACATGGGCCTGGCCCAATAATAAGGTGACGCAACACCTAGAATAGCCTCGGGACGAAATTTATGAAGTGGCATCTTGTATATTTCGTCCAAGGCTTCATGCACCCATTATGGTGGCTTCAAAGTCCTGAAATCATCACTTGTAACTCCGTTCTTGTTCCCCTTGCACATGGCATCATCTCCATGCTTGTTCTTGCTCCAATGTCCATCCTTCTCCAAGCTAGGACCTTCATTTGTAAGCAAAACAAATGTATCCAATTTAGGCAGCATCATATTCTCATGAACATTAGAATCATTACCAAGAAACTAAAGTACCTGATAATTTAATTGGCGTGCGCGAGCTCTAGTAATTGGTCCAGTATATGTAGCAGTAGGGGTTGTGGGTGTAATAATGGTATTGATGTCCTCATTATCCTCCCCTTCTTGAAATGAAGTCGTCCTCGACGGAAGCTCATCTTCCTCACCCTAATAAGGCTTCAATTCTGCAATGTTAAAAGTGTGACTAACCCCAAAATCTGCAGGCAGCTTAAGTTTATATGCATTATGATTTACTTTCTCTAACACCTTAAAGGGACCATCAGCACGTGGCATTAGCTTTGATTTGCGCAAATCAGGAAATCTATCCTTACGCAAATGTAACCAAACAAGATCTCCAGGTGCAAACACAACATGTTTTCTACCCTTATCTCCAGCAAGTTTATATTTAGCATTCATACGCTCAATGTTTTCCTTAGTTAACTCCTGCATTTTTAAAATCAATTCTGCACGTTGTTTAGCATCAAAATTAACCTTCTCCGAAGATGGAAGAGGCAACAAATCAATAGGCGCACGAGGTAGGAAACCATACACAACTTCAAAAGGGCACATCTTAGTAGTAGAATGCAATGAACGATTATAAGCAAATTCAATATGAGGCAAGCATTCCTCCCACATTTTCTTATTATTCTTCAAAACAGCTCTAAGCATAGTAGACAAAGTTCTATTGACTACTTCAGTTTGTCCATCAGTTTGGGGGTGACAAGTAGTACTAAAAAGCAGCTTAGTCCCCAACTTAGCCCATAAAGATCTCCAAAAGTGGCTAAGAAATTTAGTATCACGATCTGAAACAATAGTATTTGGCACACCATGCAAGCGAATAATTTTACGAAAGAACAAATCAGCAACATCAACAAAATCATCGCTTTTATGACATGGTATAAAGTGTGCCATTTTCGAGAATCTATCCACGACATGCTATCCCTCCCCTTCTTTGTTCGAGGTAAACCTAAAACAAAGTCCATAGATATATCCTCCCAAGGAACACTAGGTACAGGCAAAGGCATATATAAACCATGAGGATTGAGTCGTGACTTAGCTTTTTGACATGTAGTGCAGCGAGCAATAAAACGCTCAACATCCCGTCTCATCTTTGGCCAAAAGAAATGTGTAGCAAGTATGTCCTCCGTCTTCTTCACGCCAAAGTGTCCCATTAATCCTCCTCCATGTGCCTCCTGCAACAACAAAAGACGAACGGAGCTAGCTGGAATGCATAGCTTGTTAGCACGAAACACAAATCCATCGTTAACGATAAACTTGTTCCACATTCTTCCTTCTTTACAATTCTGCATTACATCTTTAAAATCAGCATCATGCACATATTGATCTTTGATGGTCTCCAAACCAAATATTTTGAAGTCAAGTTGTGAAAGCATAGTATAGCGACGAGACAATGCATCAGCAATAACATTTTCTTTTCCCTTCTTGTGTTTAATGACATAAGGGAAAGTCTCAATGAATTCAACCCATTTAGCATGTCTACGATTAAGTTTAGCTTGACTTTTAATATGTTTCAAAGATTCATGATTAGAATGTATAACAAATTCTTTGGGCCATAAATAATGTTGCCATGTTTCTAAAGTCCGAACAAGAGTATATAATTCTTTATCATAAGTAGAATAATTCATACTAGGCCCACTCAATTTTTCAGAAAAGTATGCAAAAGGTTTGCCATCTTGTAATAACACGCCTCCTAATCCAATTCCACTAGCATCAGATTCAAGCTCAAAAGTCTTATTAAAATCAGGAAGTTGGAGTAAAGGAGCATGTGTCAACTTATCTGTCAATACCGTGAAGGCTTCTTCCTGTGTGGTACCCCAAAGAAAAAGCACATCTTTCTTTGTAAGCTCATTGAGAGGTGCAGCAATGGTGTTGAAATCTCTCACAAAACGCCTATAGAATCCAGCGAGGCCAAGAAAACTCCTCACTTGTGTGACCGTTTTGGGTTGCTGCCAACTCTCAATAGCTTCAATCTTGGCTTTATCAACTTCAATTCCCTATGGAGTAACAACATAGCCAAGAAAAGATACTCGGTCGGTGCAAAAGGTGCACTTCCCAAGGTTACCAAACAAACGTGCATCACATAGAGCAATAAAAATAGCACATAAATGTTCCAAATGTTCTTCCAAAGATCTGCTATAAATCAATATGTCATCAAAGTAAACTACCACAAATCGTCCAATGAAAGCACATAAAACTTCGTTCATTAATCTCATGAAAGTACTAGGTGCATTAGTTAACTCAAAAGGCATGACTAACCACTCATATAATCCAAACTTAGTTTTAAATGCTGTTTTCCATTCATCTCCCAATTTCATATGAATTTGATGGTATCCACTACGCAAATCAACTTTGGAGAATATTGTAGAGCCACTCAATTCATCAAGCATATCATCTAGCCTAGGAATAGGATGATGATAACGAATAGTAATATTATTAATGCCTCTACAATCAACACACATACGTGATGTACCATCCTTTTTCGGCACTAGAATAATAGGAACAACACAAGGACTAAGGGATTCGTGTATATAACCTTTGTCGAGAAGCTCTTGTACTTGACGCATAATCTCTTTCGTCTCCTATGGATTGGTAAGGTATGGCGCACGGTTTGGCAGTGAAGCACCGGGTATTAAGTCAATCTAACGCTCAATCCCTCGAATAGGCGGTAATCCCGGTGGCACGTCTTGTGGAAAGACGTCAGCGAACTCCTGCAAAATGTTAGTGACAGCAGGAGGCAAAGAGGAAGGCACGTCCTTGAATGAAAATAATGCCTCTTTGCACACAAAAGCATAGCAAACAGATTTGCTGAAATCTAGCTCATCAATATCAGATTTGGTGGCAAATAAACATGCACTTTTCAATTTAATTTCAGAAGCAACACTAGATGGTTTATTATTAGGCTTCATTTTTTGCTCAAATTCTTTTGCCACAATCTGATTTTCACTCTTATTCTTCTCCTGTTTTGCTTTATTAGCTCTATTAATATCATCTTTCAAAATAGAATCAGGAGTCATAGGAAGAAAAGTAATATTTTTATCCTTATGAACAAGAGTATACTGATTGTTTCTACCATGGTGTACAGAATTTTTATCAAATTGCCATGGTCTACCAAGTAATAAGGAACATGCTTGCATAGGTACCACATCACAATCAACATAATCAGCATATGTAGAGATACTAAAATGCACACGAACAGTACGTGTTACCTTAACCTTGCCGCTGTTGTTGAACCATTGGATGTAGTAAGGATGTGGATGTGGTCTTGTGGTGAGAGAAAGCTTCTCCACCATCTCCATGCTAGCCAAGTTGTTGCAGCTCACTTCGTCTATGATGATGCGCACAGAACGTTCCTTCACAACTCCCATGGTATGGAACAAATTGTGCCTCTGATTTTGCTTAGCTTGTGTGATCTCCACACTCAAAACACGCTGAGCAACTAAACATTCATACCCGTCAGCGTCTTCAGGAGCCATGTATTGCGTCTCATGATCAGAATCATCTCCACCATGTTCTTCACGTGTAAAAAGAGCCAAAGTCTCCTCATCATAGTCACTGGCGGACTCATACTCACCATCCTCGACAGCAATCATCACACGCTGAGATTTGCACTCTCTCGCATAATGACCTCTTCCCTTACAACGACGACAAATAATATCACTTGTGTGCCCTGTTGATGCCATGGAAGAAGAAGAGCTATGTGTAGGTCCGGCAGGTGTGCTCTTGGCAGATAGTGGTGGTTGTGCCTGCTTTCTTGTATCACGGCTGGAGGTGGCACCCGATGGAGGTGCTGGTGTAGTGGAAGAAGAAGATGCACGCGGTGTCCATGAGGAAGGTCGACCTGCAGAAAAGTTAGTGCGCGCCATTGCTTGTCGATCCTGCACTTCACGTTCAGCTTTACAAGCAAGATGGAATAAACGAGTGATATTAGTATACTCCTTATACTCTAGAATGGTCTAAATCTCTCTATTTAATCCACCCGTAAAACGTGCAAGCATAGCTTCATTCTCCTCAACAATACCACATCTAATCATGCCAGTTTGTAATTCCTAATAATATTCTTCTACAGAATTTTTTCCTTGTCTTAAACGCTGCAATTTTTGAAGCAATTCACGTTGATAATATGGTGGAACCCAATGAGTACGCATAGCAGTTTTCAAAGCAGCCCAAGTAGCGGGAATAGGATATAATCTACAATGTTCAGACCACCATACACATGCAAAACTAGTGAAAGCACAAACAGCAGCAGCAACCCGTCTCTCCTCGGGATATTGTAAACATGTAAAACGTTGTTCAGTTTCTAACTCCCAAGTAAGAAATATATCAGGAACATATCTACCCTCAAATGGTGGAATATTCAATTTCAGTTTAGGAATATGGACATCATCTCGTACCTGAGGTGGTAGTGCAGGCCTACCATTACGAATATATACCTGAGGTCGACCTGCTGGTGGTGGTGCTGGTGGCTGCACGTAGTTCTGATTTTGATCAACCTCATCCTCATAATTGCCCGCATACTCATCATCCTCCTAGGTACCAGCAGCAGCAGTAGTAGGAGCCAAAGAAGCATCAACAACATGAACAGCAGCACCAGAATTTTGGCCATCCTCAATAGGAACATGCTTCGCTCGTCCATACTGATTCGGAAAGAGGTGTTGTTGTTGTTGTTGCAGAGGTGCGATAGGTGAAGCCGGCGGTGGTTGTGGAAAACGCGCGAGCAATTCATTAAACTTGTTATCAAGCTTTGTTTCGAACATCTTCTCAATGCCATCTATCTTCTCCATGGCCTCGTCAAATCTGTTTAGCACATCTTGCACCTGTCCACTCATCATTTGTTGAAATTTATCATGTAGCTGTTTGTTCGTCAGGTTCTCCCAATCAGTCTCATCGGCTTGTGATCCTACCATGGTTAGCAGCAAATAGAAACACACAAGAATATGATCCTACAGACTACTAAGAAGTGGTGGTGGTGTATCACAAACCCGTCAAGCAAATCTCAAATTCTTACCAATTCTTACCCAGCAGCAGGTGGTGATCGGCAACCGTTGTAGTCAAAACTCTCAAAGCTTGGATAGAGCGATTACCAGGGAGAGTCAAACGCACGATGTGGATGTATGTGGAGCTGGGAAGCCTTATAATATGGTAGCAAAAAAGGTCAGCAATAATCAATTCAGAGAGGCAAAGTTGAATAAATGCTCAACGACGGTACTATGCTGGTCCTAGGCTAGACCGTGCTAGAGATGCGAGCCTAGAACACTAACAAAATCACGGCGCTGCACGTAAACAAGGGAAAAGCACACTCTGGAATTTTTTATTTCGCTCCTTCTTTTTGCGCTGCTTTTTTTGGCGAAAAATCACTATAATGGCGAGTGTCTCAAAACTCTTCCCAGGTCAAACTGACAGGATGGGCACGAAAGTTTTTTGACCAATTTTTTTTTTCGACTGCCTGGACCCAAAAACTGGAAACGGGTCAAAAAAAACTTTCTATAACGGCGACTGTCTCAATACGCTTAGAAACACCTAAAAATAGGATAGCCAGAATTTTTTTGTCAAGTGCGTTTTTGGAATTTTTTTTTCCGAAACCTACTCCGGCAAGGAAACACAAATCGGAAACTAGATGAATCTCGAAAACAAACCTAATATGCAAGGAACTCGGATTGGTGGTGGATATATGGTGGTGGTATATGGCAGCGGTGGTGGTATATGGCAGCGGTGGTGGTAGCGGTGGTAGTATATGGATATGGATCGGTGGTGGTATATGGATACGGATTCGGAGCGGTGGTAGTAGATGGCAGGGGCGATGATGATGGTGCGGTGGCGGCGTGACAACTTATGACCAGAACTCGAAACTCTAAAAGACTAGACGCTAAGACCAGCAACGAGACACGACGATGCAACCGCAAATTCAACAAAGCAAAACCCTAAAAAGATTATGAACAGGCTCAGATTGGTTCGGATATGATGAACTAACCCTAAATATTTTTTGTGGCTTTTGCATGGACTGTAGGTATGAAGAACAGACTCGATCTAAACTACGAAAAACTGTAAAATCTCACCAAGCAACCTGGAAATCTGATACCACTTGATAGAGGCAAAGGTGTCCTGTCTTTCGATGAGATGATGGATTTCGCTTTGGTGGAGTCGACTTTGATAATCCGACTACGAACGTGCGAGGACGTCGCGCCTTAGCAATCGCTAAACCAACTCCGAGAGGTTATTGACCACGCCGGAGCACGATCAACCTGACCACGAGGGTCTGTTTCCTGCGAGCAAACGAAGAACAAGCAAGAATCTGAGATTGCAATCTGGATATTGCGAATATAAGATGAAAGCTTTATTGATCAAGGTGGGGTTCTGTGACGCCTTTGTCTGGTCGTTGAACACAAACGAAGTACGCGAAGTTGCAGCTATGTCGAACTTTAATCTAAGCAAAACCCAAAGTCTAAACGGTGCCCTAAGGGCTGTATATATGGAGGAAGAGGGGGGAATTTCATGGCCCTTGGTGGAGGGGTCCAAAATCAACCCTATCTCTTGTTTCCCCACACATACAGACTCTAAAAATAGCCTATACTTATGTATTTCGAAATTACATGGGCCTGGCCCAATAATAAGGTGACGCAGCACCTAGAATAGCCTCGGGACGAAATTTATGAAGTGGCATCTTGTATATTTCGTCCAAGGCTTCATGCACCCATTATGGTGGCTTCAAAGTCCTGAAATCATCACTTGTAACTCCGTTCTTGTTCCCCTTGCGCATGGCATCATCTCCATGCTTGTTCTTGCTCCAATGTCCATCCTTCTCCAAGCTAGGCCCTTCATTTGTAAGCAAAACAAATGTATCCAATTTAGGCAACATCATATTCTCATGAACATTAGAATCATTACCAAGAAATGGAAGTACCTCATAATTTAATTGGCGTGCACGAGCTCTAGTAATTGGTCCAATATATGTAGCAGTAGGGGCTGTGGGTGTAACAATGGTATTGATGTCCTCATCATGGTCAAGGAACATCTCAAGATTGTCATGTCTAGGAGGAAGAACTACACCAACCACCATCTTCAAGAAGTATACTTCCGCGTCAAAGACCATGTGTATCTGCAAGCCACTCCTCTCTAAGGAACCGAGCATTTCCATGACAAGGAGACCCACACCAAGATTCATCGGCCCCCTTCGACATAACTCCAAGATTTAACAACCCCCTCTGAGATCACTACGAGACGAAGAGAAGAAAGTTACCAGCTGGAGTTACCACCTAAGTTACCCATTGTGCACAATGCTTTCCATGCATCACAACCCGGAAGTGCTTCCAACTTCCTAACTTTCCCGATCTCTACGAGGGCATTGACCACCGAGCCACCGACCCCTAGCCCAATCTAACCTACCACGAGCTACCCATTAGCAACCTGGATCAAGAAGAGTGTCATACACAAAGCCACACCATCAAGTACTTCAAGCTCAATGGAGCACTACACGGAAGCAGAAGCAACATGAGGACTTGAAGACTACCCCAGATCCAAGTTTTTGTATCCCTTTCCGCGCCTAGTTTGGGAATCTCGGGGACGAGATTCTTGTAAGGGGGGTAGGTTTGTCACACCCTGATTTTCATGCCACTACACTTAAGCTAAAAATCATGATACAATGTGGTTTGACAAAAACTTTTGAGTGTTTTGGACCTTGCCTTGATTGGTTTTTGTCTGTTGTTTGCAAGTGCTCTAAAAATAAAACAAATCCTCCAACTCTTATACTCCTTCTCCTTGATCCAAAAACCTTTCCCAATGATCATGCCATGTGTATAGGACATAAAAATAAATTCTTGCAAAAATAATTTGGCCAAATAGTATTTCCAAAAATTAGTTTTTCAAAAACCCCTAAATTGAGGTTTGCACTGCAAGTACTTAATTAAGGGCAGTAAAATCTTTCCAAAAATATATTTGACTCCTATTAGATATAGGATACCCAGAAAACACAAAAATATATTTTTCAAAGTTATTTTCCTATTTTATTTAAAAGCTTTTTCTTAAGGCCAGAAATGGTCTTTAATAGGGAAAAATTATTTTATTGCTTCAAAAATATTTGACAAAATTTAGGGAAACTCATAGGAGATATATTGTGCATATATAAGAGTTTCAACACATGGTCATGTTCAAAATATTGGACAAAACCTCCCAAAACCATTTCTTCCAATTTCAAGGATTTGAAATATTTCTACAGGAAATATTTTCATAAAAATCCAAGAAAATTCCATCATGTCACAAATGCCCTATTTGGTGATCTTGCCAAGTCTCATGTCTTGGAGAACAAGATAACATCATCAAATTCCATCAAAACCATTTCTGTCCATTTTGAAGTTTGAGCAACTTTACATTGCCAAACATTCCCAAATGTTCTCAAACCTTGTGAACATGCTCAAATGTTCTAATTATACATCTAGACCAAGTGGAACAAGTTGGAGAACAAGTTAACTTGATCAAAGGGCCCCAAAACCCTTCCCATCCAGAACCAAATTTGAACCACTCTACATTGGCAACTTTCTCCTTTTGATCTCAACTTTTGTGGACATGTTCATAACCTCAATGATGACACTACACCAAGTGGTGCATCAAGGAGAACATATTTTCATGACTAAATCTTGGAAAGTCCATTTCTGCTGATTTCTAGGGTTTACAAAAGTTGTATTGGCAACTTTGCCCAAATGGACTCAACCTTGGTGGAACCTATTATTATATCATTCCATTTGAACCTGTCAAGCCTCATGACAAGAGGAGTTTATCTTATTGCCCAAACCAGCAACAAACACCTTCTGCCATTTACTAAAACCCCTGTTTTGACCACTTCCACTCTTCTCCATGGCCTCAACTTTTTACCACAGCCTCTCAGAGTCCCCTTGCACCTCCAGTAACTCAACCCTGGCCTCAACTCAATGATTGAAGGGTGAAACATCCCCATTTACCCTTCTGGACAATAGCATTCTTCTCCTTTCTCACCTCCCTCCTCACTCCAGTGGATCTCCAGGGCATCCAATGCCCCTCCCCACTTGTTTACTTCTCCCTAGCCCTACCAGACATGAGTGGGCACGCCCCTGCCCCTTAAACAATGCCATGGCAGCCAAAGGCACGCTCTGGAGCACGTTACAGTGCGCTCCCGCATTGTAGCCGCCCCCTTCCAACCCCCTCCGGCCACCTCGGGCCTCCCCTGCGCGCCCGACGATGCGCCTCGGCGTCCGCAACATGCTAAGCCCTGGTCCCCCTCTTCCTTCTCCCTCCTACGGCCTCCCTCACACGCGCGCCATGGCCGCCCGAGAGGTCCAATGAGCACACTCACATGCGCGGCGCCTCTGGCCCCTCCTGCTCCCTCTCTTCCTTCCCCTGGTCGTGGACCACCTCCACAAACGCCCCAGACACGCCCACGCGTGCCCCCGTGGCCTCTAGCAATGGCTAGAAGCTCGCCGGCGCACGAGCCACGGCACCGTGCCCCTCCTATTTAAGGGCCTCCCCGATCTCTCCTCTCCTCACCACTCCCTCTCTGGACCACCAAATCACCCCCCTGCTCCCCAGTTCCTCTCCAGACGAGCCCGAGCTCGATATCGAGCTCGAGCTCCGCCGCCTCGGGGCGCCGTCAATCTCGTGGTACAGGCCTCCCTTTCCATATCTCTCTCTCGATCTGGAACCGCCTCACCTCTCTCACCATTTCCCCTCTGCCTCCCCTCTCTATTGTAGCCGGAATCGACCGGGGTAAGCTCCTCCCGAAGCTCTGCCGCCGGCTTCCTCGTCGCTGGTGAACCCCTGTGCTCCGGCGACCGCCTCCACCTCCACCCGAACGGTGACTCCGCCCTGAGCACGCCGGTGCCCTCAGATCACCTCGTCATCGACCACAACGACGCCGGTGAGCTCGCCTCCCTCTCTGGCTCAAGGTGGAAGACGATGGCCGTGGGGCCCGTCAGTTAGCCTCACATACTGACAGGTGGGCCCCACCCGTCAGGTTTAAAACGCGCGCGCGCGCACCGGTTCGCTACGTCAGCTGGAGACGTACTTCCCAAATACCCCTTCGACGTGGCGGCCTCGCGCGGGCTCAATTCCCTCTGGGCCTGCTGCACTGTGGCCTCTCTGGCCCAGTGGCACAGTGCCACTTCTCTTTTTCTTTTTCTGTCTATTTTATAAAAATTCCACAGGGTAAAATATTTATCCAAATGGAATAATTCCAACTCCTAAAATCTTAGAATAATTCCACCTATTTATTGATGCAACATTCATGCACATCCATCACACTTTTCTATACTGTTCAAATTTAAATTCAAATTTGAGCATTTAAATCCTTCTTTGAAAATCCATTTCCACTATTCCTTAACTCCAAATCCAAAACTAGGATTTTTCCCCTTCTTAGATTTCCCCCTAGTATTTATTAAAAATAAGTTGACATTTTTCTGAGCACTTTGGTTTTTTCTGTTTTACTATTGCCTTATTTTCTCGTTATTTTCTTGCGACGATTAGATCCCGTACTAGACGAAGTTGCTGAAGAAGAAGAAGGAGAAGGACTTGAAGAACTTGAAGACCAAGGCAAGCAGCCCTTTGGCCATGTCTATGGAACCCTTTTTATGCATGTCATATAGCACCATATTGTTGTTGCAACGGAATCATGATGAGGTGGTATCCACTTTGATGGTTTGCCACCGTACTTCCTCGTTGATACTTGCATTGTGCATGACCCTACCTTCTTATGAGGGTTATGCCGGTGGGAGTAGATAGGATGCTAAAGTAGTGCTACGCAAAAGGGACGGGAATATGCATGGTGATGGAGGCAGAGTATTTTCAAAAGACTTTTCTAAAACCCCATCGGGTGCCACTTATGCCCGGGGGAGATGATGAGATGGGTAACCACTTGATGACGAAGTGGTGTGCCGAGGCAAGTGTGTGTGTTGTTTTTGAAAACGGATTAGATTTAAGATTTGTTGACTGTCCCAACCTTACATGCGCAACCACTCTACCCTTATATGGGAAAGGGCATTATTGATTACCTAGGCCGATACTAACTTGGAGCCCGCATTACTAGTGACGGGGGAGAGTTGATGCTCTCTCTCAGGACGGGGTCATGCTAGGTAGGGTGGCCATGACTATTTTCACAGGGCACCGGATACACCGTTGTGTCTCATCTCGGATGTTACGATCTCGAGTGAGTCTCGTATGATGTACATCGTGAGGATACAGAACAACGAGTGGACTCCTTGTTAGTGTCATCTAGGGAAAGGTAGTGATCGGGTGCTTACCCCGGGTACCTGAGGTACCGCGGGTCATGGATGACATGGAAGTTCCCCGGATCTTCTGGGTAAAGTGTGCAACCTCTGTAGAGTGTAAAACTATTCGAATAGTAGTGTCCACGGTCAAGGACAGTTGGGCGGTGCTGCTTAAACTATGTCCAGAGTTTTACAACCGTGTGTGTGAGTTGATAAAACTACTTGGGTCAAGTCAAAGGACTTGATATGATTGAGTTGGGTTGGTGCCCTCTCTATTTATGTTGATACCTGTAACCTTGAGTTGATAAAACTACTTGGGTCAAGTCAGATGACTTGATATGATTGAGTTGGATTGGTGCCCTCTCTATTTATGTTCATACCTGTAACCTGTCCTCATGGTTAAATTCTCTTGATGCATGTCTTACAAGTTGTTGAACATGTCATTGCACTCAAAACTAGCTTTCTGCAAAAATTTACCTATATCATGCATTGTTACATCTTGGACCAAAACATGAGTTGCTTGCGAGTACATTCAAAGTACTCATTGGCTTGCCACTGGTTATTTAATTGGCCAGGCATGGAGGAACCGGAGTTCGAAGAAGAGTTCTTTCGAGACGAACATGCGAACTAGGACGTTTCCCAGTCAGAATGCCTGTAGGGTTAAGGCAGATGGCATGGGTTCTACTTATCGACGAAGATTTCCGCTGCTTGTGTTTCATTTGATGTTCAGCCCTTAAGGCTTTATCAATGTAAGACTTGACCATAATGGTCATAATTTGTGTAAGACGGTATGTATGGATGTAAGACTCTTGTCATTCAGCTTCTTTGTGTTCAGTGAGCATTGATCTCTGGGATCACTGTACACGTGCATTCGGTGATCTCGACTTATGAGTCGGGGTCCCCACACTCTATTCATGCTACATCACAAAATTTGATCAAGTCAGATTTGAACCACTCTGTGTGAGGAGCACTCGGAGTCCCCGATTCGTCATAGACTTAAACTTCCAAAACTTCTTTGTGATTCTCGGTCTGACCGATTCCTCCATTTCGGTCCTACCGAGATCACTAAGTCGATCTAGGTTTTCAATCTCGGTGCAACCGATTTGAACTTTTCGGTCATACCGAGTTGCTGTAACTGTACACAATTATGCATCTTGGTGCCACGAGTTGTTCCACTCGATCACACCGACAGGGTCGGGCTATATATAGTCACGGGCAAAAATTTGGGAATTTCTCCGAACCTCTTCGCCCGCGCAATAGCTCGCTCTACCATCAGGATCTCCGAATCGTCTCCTTGTCGCCAGCCGCCTCCTGTCGCTGGTCTCCACCGCCGTCAACGGATTTCACCCTCGCCGTTGCCGCCGTAGCGAGTTCATCGCCAAGCTAGGGTATGGACTCGATCACAGTGCTATCCTCGTCCGATTCCTAGCACATTGTGTTCTTATTGATTCTTGCCACGATTGAAACACTCCTATCAAGTCAATGCAATCCTTAGATTAGATGGGATTCGAAAATTTAGGGTTAGGTTTCCGCTGAAACCATCTCAGACCCATCGAGTTGAAAAACTCGGTCCCACCGATTTGGCTAACGCCATTGCACTAGTAACTCTCGGTCTGACCGAGAATTGCTAATCAGTGAGACCGATTTTAGGACTTTGTGAAACCCTAGCAGTCTCGATGCCACCGAACTGTGACTCGGTCCAACCGAGTTCATCAGTTTAGGTTCCATAATTGCTTCGATATCAATGAGTTTGAAACTCGGTTGATCCAAAATGCTTTCTATGGAAAACTAAAACTGAATTTTTGTATCATTCTTTTGCAAAAATCTCTGCATTTTGTGATGCTCGTCCACTCTATCTCATCTATAACTCTTCACAGGGTCAGCAGTCAGTGATTTGCAGCATGTCAGACCAAAGTGATAGTCAAAACAGGTCAGAAGAGCACAATCACATGAGTGAGGGCACTAGTCCCTCTAGCACTTCAGATGAAGGCAGCAGGAGCACCCCAAGCAATCTACCTAAAGCTGCCACCAGGACAAGGAAGAAGAGAACCTCAGATTCTGAGGATGAGGATTATAGAGCAGAAGAGGATGAGGCTACCTCCAAGAAGGTAATGCTCAAAAAGGAGTATGCCTCAGCACAGAACACTAAACCTAGACTCAATGGGAAGGTTCCTGCCAAGAGGACACCTATGTTGAAGGTCAGAGGATCTACTCAAGTGCCTGAAAAGACTGAACCCAAAGAGGCACCTGCAAAAAGAGTCACAACTTCCAAACCCAAGAAAGTTCCCACTGGAGAAACTATGAAGTTTACCATTGAATCGGAAGATGAAACTGCTCAGGATAAGAAGAACAAGAGAGCCAGAACCACTACTGCCCAGGTTCTTGGAAATCCCTCAATGAGGAGAGACTCTGAAGAGGAAGAAGAGGTTGCTGCACCATCACCCAAGGCAAAAAAGCTGATGGGTGATGCTATTAGATCAGGGGCTGCAACATCAAAGCCCAAGGAAGCACCCAAAGCTTCCTCCAAGCCCAAGCTTGCACCAAAAAGGAATAACAGGAGTATTCCAGCTGCTGAAAAGAACAAGGCCCCAGTGCCTGAAGTTGCTGATGAGGAAGATGAAAAGGACAAGTCCTGAGGAAGCTCAAGCCCAAGATACCAGATCACAATGATGCCCATCCTGTGGCTGAGGACATGAAGATCAGAAGAGACTCAGGGTTGAGGCTATGGAGGATGACAGATCCATATGCCACAAGGAGAAGGATTGTTGTTGATTACAGGTTCCATACAAAGGAATCACATGACTTCTATGAGACAATCTTGTTGGACAAGAAGCCCATAGTGTGTGATATGAGGTGGGTCGACTGGACCTACATGAAAGAAAATGAAGAACACTATCCTGGAGTGCAAGACAGTTTTGTTGCTTGTGGAGTTGCAGATTTTGTTGGGAAAAATCTCACCAACTGGAATGATGAACTCATTATGCAATTCTACTCCACAGCACACTTCTATCCAGATGGGAGGATAGTTTGGATGTCTGAAGGTACAAGGTACCAGTCAACAGTTGAGGAATGGGCAAAACTGATCAATGCCCCAAAGGAGAGTGAAGATGACTTGGATGTCTATGCCAAGAAGAAGATGGACCACAATTCCATGGCACACATGTACAAGGAGATCCCAGACAAAGCTATAGAGACTCATAAGTTTGGGTCAGTCCACTTTCTTCTGTCAGGGCTGCCAACAATCAACTGGATCCTAAGGCACACTCTGTTGCCTAAGTCTGGTGACCACAACATGATTAGAGGGCATGCAATCAACATGTTGCATTTGTTTGATGTGCCATAGAAATTCAAGGTCTGGTAGAGACCATTAAGAGGACTGCAGCAGACCAAAAGAGAAGTTGTGGATATGCCCCTCAGATTCAGGAGTTGATTAACTCAAAGATGGGCACGGGAAAATATCTATTGGATAAGAAACATTTTCCTCTCTATCCAGACTTTGAGGACAATCAGTTTGTCATGAATGAGAATGAACCATCATCAGTACAAGCTCAAGAGAAGAAGGAGAAGGCAAGGAAAGAGAAGGCTGCCAAGATGCCAACTCAAGAGGAGGCATCTGAGTACTTTTTGAAGAACAAGCAGGAGCAACTTGGTTACTTGATAGCATCAACACTGAGGATCGAGAAGGGATTGGCCACCCTCACTCAGAATTAGGAGAGCTTGGAAAGAATCATGGAACAAAAATTCCATGATCTAGATGTCAAAGTAACTGAGATTCAGTCAGTTGTGGAGCAGCTACAGGATGGCATGCAGGAGAAGAAGGGCAAGACTACCACTAATGTATTTGCCAGAGTGCCTAGAGCTCAGAGGTCAGCTGCAGTGCCTGTGACAGACACCAGAGCCACATCATCTGCACCAGCTACAGCTCCTACAGCTCCAGTGCAACCAGCTCCAGCACCAACTCCTCCAGCTCCATCCACTTCAACTGAAGCCTTCGTTCTTGGAGTTATCCGGACACCACCACCTGAAGATCAAGCCTGAGAGTCGATCTAGCACTATGCATTTTCTGTGAACTTTTTGGTAACTTGTTGCCAAAGGGGGAGAAAAATGTATAGATCATAGGCTTCGAGAGAGAGAGAGAGAGAGCGTGTGTTGCTTTTGTTCTCTCTTGCTTTGGTGGTTAAACTTTGTTTGCTTTTGATTGCTTGAGATACTATGCTGTTTTTGTGAGACATTGATGAGCATGTGTTTGATCATAAGCTACACTTATGCATGTTTGATGATATTATCTTATCTTATCCTTATATGATCATTCACTTTGCTTGGTGATGAGTGCATGTATTCAATCTTTATCATTTTGAGCGCTCCACCAAGATGTATGTGACATGGAAGAGTAACCCATGAGCCTAATTCCTTGTGCATTTGCAGTCCAAAGCAAATGTTAAACTATGCACAAATTTAGGGGGAGCTCTTGCTTATCAGATACTTCTCAAAGTGACGATGTTTTTCAATCTTATTATCATTTGTCGAATCTTTGATCTATATGTTGTCATCAATTACCAAAAAGGGGGATATTGAAAGCGCAACTATCCCTAGGTGGTTTTGGTAATTTATAACAACATATAGCTCATTGAGCTAATGCTATTCCAAGACTATTATTTCAGGAAAGCTCAATGAATGGCATGGCATGGATGATGAAAGTGGATCCCTCAAAGTACTGATGACAAAGGATTGGCTCAAGCTCAAAAGCTCAAGACTCTTCATTTTATATTTTAGTGATCCAAGATCGCATTGAGTCTATAGGAAAAGCCAATACTATCAAGGAGGGATGAGGTGTTGCTTAATGAGCCTCTTGCTTCATGTGCTTGGTGATATGCTCCAAAAACCATCAGCTACTTTCTCACATCCACAAATGACCTAAACCTAAAGCCAAAATCGGTCACACCGATTCTTTCTATCTAGCGCCACCGAGTTCAAATGTCATAGCCACTGCCACAAACCCTAGACAAATCGGTCCTACCGATAGGGATCTTGGTCTCACCGAGATGGGATTGTAATCTCTCTATTTCCCTTCGTAACGTTTCGGTTTAACCGAAGTGAGTGATCGGTCCCATCGAGATTGCAATGTAAACTCTCTGTTTCCCTTTTGTAACATTTCGGTCTCACCAAAAAGAGCAAATCGGTCCCACCGAGTTTACCTAACCAACTCTCTGGAAAGCTTATTACCAAAATCGGTCTCACCGAGTTTGCGTGATCGGTCTTACCGAGATTACGTTATGCCCTAACCCTAACCTAATCAGTCTTACCGAGTTGCATGTCGGTCCCACCGAAAATCCTAACGGTCACTAGGTTTACTAAATCGGTCCGACCGAGTCTGTTGAATCGGTCCCACCGAGTTTGGTAAATTGTGTGTAACGGTTAGATTTTGTGTGGAGGCTATATATACCCCTCCACCTCCTCTTCATTCGTGGAGAGAGCCATCAGAACAAACCTACACTTCCGACTTACCATTTTTGAGAGAGAACCACCTACTCATGTGTTGAGGCCAAGATATTCCATTCCTACCATATGAATCTTGATCTCTAGCCTTCCCCAAGTTTCTTTCCACTCAAATCTTCTTTCCACCAGATCCAAATCCTATGAGAGACAGTTGAGTGTTGGGGAGACTATCATTTGAAGCACAAGAGCAAGGAGTTCATCATCAACACACCATTTGTTACTTCTTGGAGAGTGGTGTCTCCTAGATTGGCTAGGTGTCACTTGGGAGCCTCCGACAAGATTGTGGAGTTGAACCAAGGAGTTTGTAAGGGCAAGGAGATCGCCTACTTCGTGAAGATCTACCGCTAGTGAGGCAAGTCCTTCGTGGGCAATGGCCATGGTGGGATAGACAAGGTTGCTTCTTCGTAGACCCTTCGTGGGTGCAGCCCTCCGTGGACTCGCGCAACCGTTACCCTTCGTGGGTTGAAGTCTCCATCAACATGGATGTACGATAGCACCACCTATCGGAACCACGCCAAAAACATCCATGTCCCCAATTGCATTTGAATCCTCCAAACCCTTCCCTTTACTTTCTTGCAAGTTGCATGCTTTAATTTCCGTTGCCTATATACTCTTTGCATGCTTGCTTGAATTGTGTGATGATTGCTTGACTTGTCCTAAGATAGCTAAAATCTGCCAAACTCTAAAATTGGGAAAAGGTTAAGTTTTTAATTGGTCATGTAGTCTAATCACCCCCCCTCTAGACATACTTCAAGGTCCTACACTGGTCCATCACCATGGATAAGAAATGGCCATCTCTAGCAGTGGACGATGCAGTCTTGGTAGGAGCTCCGGCATGGTGGAGGACAACGGTGATGGATGGGGTGGAGGACGGCGGCGATCGATGGGGTGGTGGATGGAGGAGGCTAGTGTGGGGGTGGTGTTCTAGCACAGACGGTGCATGAATGGGAAAATGGAGGGATATGTAGGGGAACCATGTTCTTGGGACGCGCCTGTCTGAAATATGGGAAAGTTATAAACTTAGCCCCCGTTTAAAATTTGGATGTCACGTCGGTTGGGGATAGCACAGTAATCTCACATCTCCCCAATATTTGCCCAGAGCGATTTCGGGTGAGGAGAGGGTGTTTTTGCGCCCACGGTATATGATTGGGGCTGACAGGTAGGGCAATTTTGTCACATCTGAGTGAAGTTACGAACCTACCCCTATGGAAAATATTTGCGTACATTGATTTCAGCTGAGTCAAGTTTATTTTGCCGCCCATCGTGTATGAATGGGGGAATGGAGGGAGAGACAGACGTCTTTCCGACGAGCTTGAATCAAATGTGTTTTGCCACCCATGTTTTGCGCCCACCTGTCAGAATGGGCTCAAAGGCGGTGGTGTCACGTCTAGTTGAAGTTATAACCTACCCTTATTGAGAGCCGTGGAAATCAGGCAGATGCATTGTCCGTGTAATGGGTAGATAGTAATTTCCATCTCCCAAACATTGGCTTCGGGCAGCCGACGTGGGAGTGGACATTTTGCCGCTTCTTTCGAATTTTGGGACAATAAGCATCCACGTTTACCCTAGCAACTAAATTCGAATCCATTCTGTATTCCTATAGGAATCTTTATAAATCATTCTATGTGTTTTTATATATCTTCAAAAGCACGACAAAGATGTATTCCACTGTCATATATGAAAATGATTTACAAAAGCCGATACTCAATTTCAGAAGCAGAATCCAGTTTAAGTTGAATTCAAATATTTGAAACCACTTTATGTCCATCTGAAGTGTCACACGCATCATAATGTGTACTCCCATTTAGATATGTACACAAGCGATGTCTCAGGATTCAAAATACTGAGTCAATCAACCAATAATGTACAAAACTAACAGACGTATAAACACTTACAGAGTATATGGATCAACAATATCAACTAACATACATAAGCCAGGCCGTTGTACTTTTTTTGCTAGAAGAGCATCCTCTTTTTAGCGAATCTAGTACAACATCTTTGCACTTTCAGATGCATGCCACTTAAGGACCATTTATACTACTATTATTGGTGAATGCACATTCAGCCTAATTGGCATATTTGTAGGTCTGGCACAGCAATCAAAATGAAATGTCTCAAGAGTCTTATCAATTAATACATACTTGTGCTCAAAAAATATTACAACCCAAAAAAACAAAAAACAATTATTACAGGATCTCTAAAACAAATGGTTTGATCAACTACATGAACAAACAACACAAAGGTTATTCAACGATGGAAAGAACATTTCACCCATGATTTACCAAGTGGGAATTTAATTTCCTTTTTTCCTTCAGGACCTTAACAATGCGGTTAGTCTCAGCTTGCTTCGTTTTGAAATCCACCAAATATTTAATGGTTGTCTTGAGTACTACTTATGGTTGTGTTGTTTGCTTCCTCAACATGTCAACTTCATCTCTAAGTGCAGAAGCAGAATCTCTTCTACCAATAGTGTAGCCTCTAGAGCATCAGCAGTTGGCAATTCATGATGCATGATTGGGCCGGTGCCACTGTTGTGGGATGATACAACGTCCATGGGGACCTTGCTCTTTGATCTTGGGCTAACCTGTTTTGCCATTAAAGATCCGATTGGATTCTGAAAAGTTGAAGTTAGCAAAACATCTCAACTAGGAGTTATAATAGCAAACCAGTTAAACAAACAAGGAACTAAGGAGTTTCAATTGGATGCTGAAAAGTTGAGTAGCCAGTAACGTGATTAGAGCAACCGGTTGCAGCAGCAAACCTGTTACACAAATATATCTTTGAAAATATACCTGCTGTGCAATTGGACTTCCAATTGGATCCTGAAAACTTGAAGTTGGTAAGATGATTTCAACAACAAGTTACAACAGCAAACCAGGTAAACAAGGAAATTTCTGACAACATACCCGTTTTGCCAACAGAGTTTCAGTTGGGTCCTGCAAACTTGAATGTTAGCAATCATAAATAAAGTGTTGCAAGAGCCATAGGAAAATAACATCAAACTAGTAAAACTAACCAGTTTTGGCAACGTATTTAACTACACATGAACAGTAAAACTAACAATTTCTTGGCAATGTATTAAAGTAACAAGTCGGTACCCTTTACCAGCAACACAGACATCTGTAAATTTCTTTGATGTAAGCAAAATGATATATATATATATATATATATATATATATATATATATATATATATATATAAGTTAAAGCGACAGTGTCCCTCATATAAACCTGACAGTTGTCTATCTATGAACATGCAAACATTTAACATTGCTAGTGCAACAAGTGAAAACAGCAACCCATTTAAACAAACAGGGTATCAGAATGTAAATTACATGTGAATTCTGCTGCACCCTAGAAGTACATATGAGCAGCTATCTACGTGCTTAAGTAGCTTTTAAGTTCAGGAAAACAGGTAATTCTTAACAGTAAGTATCAAACACATAGATAGGGTAGGGTCAAAAGTATGTCTAGAGGGGGGTGATTAGACTACTTGACCAAATAAAAACCTAGCCTTTTCCCAATTTTAATTCTTGATAGATTTTAGCAACTTAGCACAAGCAAGCAATCACAATACAATTCAAGCAATCATGCAAAGAGTATATGATCAGCGGAAAGTAAAGCATGCAACTTGTAAGAAAGTAAATGTGAGGAGTTTGGAGGGAGCAAATGCAATGTTGACACGGAGATTTTTGGCATGGTTCCGATAGGTGGTGCTATCGTACATCCACGTTGATGGAGACTTGAACCCAGGAAGGGTAACGGTTGCGCGAGTCCACTGAGGGCTCCACCCACGAAGGGTCCACGAAGAAGCAACCTTGTCTATCCCACCCTGGCCATCGCCCATGAAGGACTTGGCTCACTTGGGTAGATCTTCCCGAAGTAGGCGATCTCCTTGCCCTTACAAACTCCTTAGTTCAACTCCACAATCTTGACGGAGGCTTCCAAGTGACACCTAACCAATCTAGGAGACACCACTCTCCAAAAGGTAATAGATGGTGTGTTGATGATGAACTCCTTGCTCTTGTGCTTCAAATGATAGTCTCCCCAACACTCAACTCTCTCTCATAGATTTGTCTATGGTGGAAAGGTGATTTGAGTGGAAAGCAACTTAGGGAAGGCTAGAGATCAAGATTCTTGTGGTTGGAATGGAATGTCTTGGTCTCAACACATGAGTAGGTGCTTCTCTCTCAGAAAATGAGTAGTGGAAGTGTAGGCACGTTCTGATGGCTTTCTCACGAATGAAGAATGGGTGGAGGGGTATATATAGCCTCCACACAAAATCTAACCGTTACAAATTGATGCCCAAACTCGGTGAGACCGAATGGTAAAACTCGGTCAGACCGGTTCAGGTCAAAATATGTACATTAGGCTTTTCGGTGGGACCGATACAATCAACTAGGTGGGACCGATGTGCTAGGGTTAGCGTATAACATAATCTCGGTGAGACCGATCACGCGGACACCGATTTCAGTAAAAGGCACACAGAGAGTTGGTCAGGAAAACTCGGTGGGACCGATTCGCTCACTTCGGTGGGACTGAAGCATTACGAAAAGGAAACAGGGAGTTTGCATTGCAGACTCAGTGGGACCAATCGCTCATTTCAGTGAGACCGAAACATTACGAAGGGAAAAAGAGAATTTTCAATCCCATCTCGGTGAGACCGAGATCCCTATCGGTGAAACCAAACTGAGTAGGGTTTGTGGCAGTGGCTATGACAAATGAACTCGGTGGCGCCGGATATATCAAATGGTGGGGCCAGTTTGACTTTTAGGTTTAGGACATATATGGAAATGAGAATGTGGTCGAGGGTTTTTGAGCATATCACTAAGCATATTGAGCAAGTAAGCCATTAAGAAACACCTCATCCCCTTTTAATAGTATTGGCAATGTGATCTTGGATCACTAAAAACAAAATGTAGAGTCTTGAGCTTGTTTCCAATATGTGTCCTTAGCATTTTGAGGGGTCCACATCTCTAGTCCATGCCATGCCAATCATTGAACTTCCTGAAATGATCATCTTGAAAGAGCGTTAATTCAATGTGCTATTTGTTGTTAAGAATTACCAAAACCACCCAAGGATTAGTTGCACTTTCAATCTCCCCCATTTTGGTAATTGATAACAACATATAGATCAAAGCTTTGATAAATGATGATAAGAATGAAATACATCATTGGTTTGAGAAGTATGTGATAAGCAAGAGCTCCTCCTAAATTTATGCATTATTTAATATTTGCTTTTGAATGTAAATGCACAACCAATTAGGATCATGGGTTACTCTTCCATGTCACATACATCTTGGCGGAGCGCTCAAAATGGTAAAAAATAGGAACAAGCACTCATCACCAAGGCAAAGTGAATGATCATACATAAAGATAGATAATATCATCATCCAAGCACAAGCATTAAGCAAGATATGATCAAACACATGATCATACAAAGTATCTCACGCACAAACATAAAGTATCTCAATCAAGCAGGCAAAGCACATAAGTAGCAAAACTCTCTCTCTCTCTGAAGCTTATGATCTGTACACTTTCTCCCCCTTTAGCAACAAGTTACCAAAAAGCTTGAAAATGCATAGTGTTATGCGGCTCTCTAGGCTTGATCTTTAGGAGGAGGTATTGAGAGGAATCAAGGATGAAAGCATCTATTGAAGTTGATGGAGCTGGTGGAGTTGCCACTGGAGGGGAAACTGGAGCTGTGGCTACAGGTGCTGATGTTGTAGCTCTAGTGTCAGGCACTAGCACTGCTGCAGACATCTGTGCCCTAGGCACTCTGTGAAATACTTCAGTAGTTGATTTCCCTTTCCTATCTTCTGCTTCTTCCCGGAGCTCCTCAAATGTTGTTCGAATCTCTATCACCTTCAAGTTAAGATCATAGGATTTTGTCTCAATGATCCTCTGCAAGCTCTCCTGGTTCCTAGTCAGGGTGGCCAATCCTTTCTCAATTCTCAAGGTTGCTTGAATAAAATATCCAAGTTGGTCTTGCTTTGACTTGAGAAACACTTGTGAAGCTTCTTCAGCACTTGGCATCTTTGCTGCCTTTTCAGCTTTAGCTTTCTGTCTCTTCTATTGAGCCTCTAGAGATGTTGGATCTTCAGTAGTCATGAAAACAACATTGTCCTAAAAATCAGGCTTCAAGGGAAGGTGCTCTTTGTCCAACAAGTATACTCATTTGGGCATCTTAGAGTTTATCAACATCTATGTGTGCGGAGCATACCCACATGACCTCTTCTGGTAGGCAGCTGTTCTCTCGATTGTCTCAACAATCGAACTCATGACTTTGAATCTTTGGGGCAAATCAAAGAGCTGAAGTAGGTTAATGGAATGGCCACTGATCATCATGTGATCTCCTGATTTGGGCAACAAGGTGTGCCTCAAAATAGTGTTCATTGTGGCCAAACCAGACATCAAGTAATACACTGAGCCTAGCTTGTGAGTCTCCAAGGCTTTTTCAGGTATCTCCTTGTACATATTGGCCATGGAGTTGTGATCCTTCTTCTTCTCAGCATACACATCAATGTCTTTCTCAGCTTCTTTGGGCGCTTTTATGAGCTTGGCCCACTCATCAACAGTAGACTGGTACCTTGTACCTTAAGTCATCCAGACTATCTTTCCATCAGGATAAAAATGAGTTGTTGAGTAAGATTGCATAATGAGCTCATCATTCCACTTGGTCAACTTTTGACCCACAAACTTTTCAACACCATTGAGCTTGAAGCTCTCATGCACTCCTGCAAAATGATCTTCATTTTCAGCAATATATTCCCAATCAACCCTTCATATCACAGACTATGGGGTTCTTGTCAAGCAACACTGTCTCATAGAAATCTTGTTTTTCTTTGTAATGGAACCTATAGTCCACAACAGTCCTTCTCCTCACACCATATGGATCAACTTGTCTCCACAGTCTAAGACTTGCATCCTTTCTTTCTTTCATGTTCTTCTTGGCCTCAGTAGCAGCCTCTCCAACAGTTGATTTGGATGTTTCAAGAGTGGAGGCTCTGGCCTTTGACATGGGAAATCTCCTGGAAGGTGCCTTCTTGTGCTGGCCTGGCTTGGTGGAAGCAGCTGCAGCATACTCTTTCTTAAGCACCTTTTTTTGAGCTGACTTCTTCAACCTCAAAGTCTTCATCTCTGACTCTAATGTTTTCTTCTTCCTCTGCCTACTTTGTGCCTTAGGCAGGTTGCTTGGTGTGCTCCTGCTACCCTCATCATAGCTGCTAGAGGACTAGTGCCCTCACTCAGGTCCATTTGCTCCTCAGATTTGTTTTGGCTGCTACTTTGATCAGACATTCTGCACTGAAAACTAAGAGCTGACCCTGTGAATAGTTGTAGATGAGATAGAGTAGATGAGCATCACAAAGTGCAGAGTTTTTGCAAAAAGAATGAGTCAAAAACTTAGTTTTAGTTTTCCACAGAAAGCATTTCGGAGCTACTGATTTGTAAAACTTGGTGACACTGAAGCAACTTTTGAGTCTAAACTAGTGGAATCGGTCAGACCGAGACACAGTTCGGTGACTCCGAGTTTGTAGGGTTTCACAAAGTGCTGAACTTGGTCACATCAATATGCAATTTTCGTCAGACCAAAGATCACATGTGCAATGGCGTAAGCCAAATCGATGAGACCGATTTCTACAATTCGGTCGGTCCGAGATGAGTTCGGCGGAAACCCAACCCTAAATTTTTGAATAAAATCTAGTCTAAAGGATATTTTCTCTAGATAGATTTATTTTGTAATTGGAAAAAAACATGGCATTGTCTTTGTGCTAGGAATCGGAGGTAAAAGAATGCACAAAGTGTCGAACTCATACCCTAACTTGGCGATGAGCTCGCTACGGCAGCAACGGGGGTGAAGATTTCCGTTGACGGCGGCGGAGACCAGCGGCGGGAGGTTGCTGGCTATGAGAGGATGATCTGGAGACCCGAGGAGGCAGAGCAGGACACGTGCAGGCGAAGAGGTTTTGGAGGAATTTCTGAAATTTGACCCGTCGGTATATAGATCCTAACACTATCGGTGGGACCGAGTGGAACAACTCGGTGGCACCAAGATGCAGAATCACAAGCGGTTACTGCAACTCGGTGAGACCAAAAAGTTCAAACCGGTTGCACCGAGATTGAAAACTAGATCAACTCAGTGAACTCGGTATGACCAAAATTGATGAATCAGTCAGACCGAAATTCATAGAGAGGTTTTGGAAGTTTAAGTCTATGACGAATTGGTGACTCCGAGTGCTCCTCACCCAGAGTGTTCGAATTTGACTTTTCAAACTTTGTGATGTAGCATGAATAGAGTTTGAGACGAGAAAAGCATAGATAGCTAAACTAAGTTCTTAGGCATTCTTGTCCATCCAGTTGGCAAAAGAAGAAGGGCCAAACAATCAAAGCAACAAATGGATGTCCTTTAATGTGAAAAATATGCAACCAACATGCTCACACAATAAAATAGCAAATGAAACATGTGGCAAAGCATGAATAAACACTCTAGCATCTATCACACAATTGGCGATGACTAGGTCATCTATACATGAGTATGTTGACTTAGGAGTCAAATGAGAACATTTGATCATAGGTCATACTCATCGTTTAAGCACAAGTGGGGTTACCACTTTTACATAAAGCATTGTTGTGTGTCGGTGGGAAACGACACCTATGGGATCACGTGGATCCCTTCTGCGGTTGCGGGGGCGCAGGGTTGTGAGAAGAGCAGGATTAGTAACCAGCACAAGGATCGCTTACCCAGGTTCGGGCCGCGAGGATGCGTAAAACCCTAGTCCTGCTTTGGTGGATGTATTGAGTGTTCTTGAGCTCTTGAACTAGCTACGGTGGCTTCTTGGTTCAAAAGAGCCGAATCCCTCTCCAGTACGCCATGGCCTCCTTTTATAGTCGAAAGGGGCTACCACAATGGCACACAGGAGGTGGAAAGGCCTACAGTGCTACGAGCTTATCACTCGAATTACAGGACAAGGCACATTTAATGCGTAGCTTAGGTGTCCTCTTGCTTTATCGGGGAGGGGAGCGAGGCCCGTCCCGTCCGTCGCCGCTCCTCCTTGCTTCGACACGCGCCCTGGCCAGCGATGCATGCGGCACCATGTAGGCAGGCAAGCAGCTGTGTTGGCGCGGTGGTGGAGCCTTCACGAAGATCTACATGCCACCATGCAAGCATGTGCTGAGTTGGCCTGGAAGCTGCATGTTGCCACATAGGTGCCTACCCAGCTGGTTGGGCTGGCAGCTGCATGTGAACGGCGGTGGAGACTTGGTTGGCGCGGGCCTGGCAGTGGCCCCACTGATGCCCTTGGCAAGGGCCTTGCCGGGTGGCCCAGCAAGGGTCTTGCCGTGGCGTGTTGTCGTCCCCGTCAAGGATCTTGCCAGGGGTCTTGTGGGTTTCCTCGGCAAGGATCTTGTCAAGGATCGTTGCCTTCCAATCCTTCATCTGATCTTGAATATTCTCTATCTTCACAAAGATCTACATGCCACCATGGAGGTGCCTCTCGAGCCCTGGCCCAATGTAGTTGATGGTGTTGGAGACCGTGGGTTCGAGGGTGGCTCACTCTGCTGGTGTGGGCGAGCCGCCCGGTAAGAGCCTTGCCGGGGCTGCTGAGGCTGCCTCGGCAAGGGTCTTTCCGGGAAACCTTCTTCATCCATCTTCTCTCTGTGGTCTCGGTCTCTAGCGTTGCGCTGATTATCTTGCGGCTTCGCCTCCCCCCTTTTGCCCTGCTAAGTGTGGCTTCGGCCCATGGCTCTGACTGCCCACGCACAAGTAAGGGCTACAAAGGAGTGCCCCTACTTTAGTACACCCATAGGAGCCCCTGGTCCTGGGCCACACATAGGCGCAACACGTTGTTGGGACAGGCACAAAATGGTGCGCGGGTAGGCGGGGTGGTTTTTACCACAGTAGCTGTTTCATCCGCTGCACTTCCCCACGACCTGCACTACGTGGGGGAGGTCATGCGTGACGTTGGGGGCATGCGCGGGGCAGTTCCCGCATAAATGTGTCATATCATGATACATGGGCAGCTCGCGCCTTACCCATGAAGAGGGAGGGGCGCAAAGGCGTGACCCATTTACTGAGTGGGGCCTGGTCACGGTCTTCAAGGTTCCCACACCCCATGATCACGGGGCGGGGAAAGGTCGCTTTACCCATCCCCTAAATTCTGCATGTCCACCACGCGTCCTCCATGCGCTTGGGGTGGCAAGCGGTGGAGGCGGGAAACCGAACCGTCGCTGGTTGGGGCAGCGAGTCAGTCCCGATTCCCTGCGCCCTTGGTGGCTGGATTGGCCGAGTGGGGCGGCCGAGCCCCGACCCCGCTCCTTTATAAGGAGAGGGAGGGGGAATGGCATCCCGCACTCTTCTATCTTCTATCTTTTCCTGCTTCTGCTTCTTCCTCTCATCCACCATGGAGAATGGGAACCCCGATCCTTCAACGGTGGTGGCGAGGGTGGCCGCTCGATAGCGCGTCCCTCCTCCCCAAGAGCCCGTGGTGGTGGAGCCATACGCGAGGGGAAGGGGAGGGGGCGAGGCCGTGGTTGTCGTGGTGTTCGGGTAAGAGGCGGACGAGGCGGCCCACGGGCCTCGCCCCCGCCAGCGATGCCCCTCCCGATGGAGGGCCACGTTGGATACCAGCCCCACCAATTCTTCATCAGGTTGCACCGGCCCTCGCATTGTCGTCTTCGTCTCCCCACTCCTTTCGCTCGGGGATGGAGCTTGATCCGCCCCAGACCCTCAGGCTGCACATGAGGGGCTGCGGGAATGGCGGTACATGGGTCACCATCGGCTTCCCCGCCCCCCATGTCATGTACCTCCTTCATGGATGGAAGACGTTCGTTCGCATCCACAGCTTGATGGCGGGGCTCGTTCTCTACTTCAAATTAATGGAGAACAGACTGCTCTCCGTCAAGGTTTTTGGAGATCTTGGAACTCGCCTGAAGTGTTGCGTGGAGAGCTCTTCCAACGACGGAAACACTTCCTCAAGCGAGAGTGATGAGGAGGACAGCGGGGCAGATGACGGGGACGAGTCCGACTAGGCGTCGGATGCCCCGCGCCTGGGCGGGTGCGGCAGCAGCAGCATCTGCACCTGGCCGCTCCTCCGGCGGAATCTGTCGGGGGAGGGTCCAGCTCCTTGAACTTCTCGGGGTCATCTCCTTGGGCGGCTGGCGTTGGGAGGCTATGGAAGAGGAAGAGGGCGGGCGGCAAGGCCGTCAAGTCGGAGTACGCGGGCACCGATGCCTTCATCGCGTATTGACATCCTGCCGCCTCGTCTTCGAGTTCTTCCCCCGGCGCCGTCATCACCAGCCAGCCTTTGGATGGCCACCAAGACGTTCTCTTGGTGCTTTCTGCCGCTCGTAGCTCGCCTAGGCGCCCCTTTTGCCCCTTTTCGCTTCGTTGACCTGCCTCCTGAGGAGAGGGACAAGAAAGGGATTACGAGCATGTTATCTCTTTTTAGTGTGTAAGCCTTCGGGCCTTCGTTAAATTTAGGACTTGTAATCCCCTTGCTCATGTTTTTCACTCCGTATGAACTATACCTGTAAGGGATGTTTTTAATGAAAAAGGGATGTTTGCCAGGTTTTTCATTCGTGGGTGAAACCCGCGACAAGGAGCGAATCCTCGTTATTATTTAAGATAAACATTTTTCGCCCGGCAACATGCCTTGCCATCCCTCCATTTTGCTCGACCTTTCTCGCACCCTTGGCGGAGGCAGGGATGAGGTGGGCTTAGGATCCTAGTTCCATTTCCCTGCTGCCGCGACTACAACCAAATCCGGACCCAGGAGATAATCCTTGGGTACAGAAAAAGGGGAGCACGGTAGCCTAGAAATAAAATGAGGTTTCACATATCCTAGTTCCATATCGAAATGCATGATAGAGGATAAAAGACCTATCTGCATCTGCAGCCCCTGGCAACCTTGGCTTGCCGCGGTTGGATCCTTGTGCTTGCAGCCCCCGGAAACTTTGGTTTGCTGGGGTCGGGACACTGGTCCATTCCTTTTCTTCCAAATAGCTCGGCAGAAGTTCTCATGTGCCCTATGAACCAAAGAGGACAGAAAAGAACAGAGAGACGCGCACTCAACCTCTAAGCTAGGGGTTAGCCGCCGCTAAGAACTATCAACCCTATCCGAGGAAGAGACTCTACCTAGCATGCATGCTATAACTTAGGGTGCCAGCGCTTCGTTTATTTATGCTTAGGGTCTGCGCCTGGCTTTGTACAAAGGGTTACATGCTTGCCGGCAAGGCTTGTACAAAAGGTGGCTTGCCGGGAGGCCCAGTAGCCGTGCCTTATGGGTAAAACTTGCGAATATGCTCGATGTTCCAGGAGTTGCTCATTGGAATGGCATCCTCGGTCTCCAGGCGGACTGCGTCGGGCCTGGTGACTCGTGTTACCCGATAAAGGCCTTCCCACTTCCGTGTCAACTTGTTGGAATTCTTGGCCGACTGAACGTGCTGAAGAACAAGGTCGCCTTCCTCAAAGCTCCGGGTATGAACCTTGCGGCTATGGTAGCGGCGCAAGGCTTGCTGGTAGCGTGCTGCTCTCACAGCCGCCCGGAGATGATCTTCCTCAAGGAGCGTTGCGTCATCTTGCCGCAATCGCTCTTGCTCAAACTCATCATAAGCGAGCACTCGAGGTGACCCGTATTTAAGTTTCATGGGGAGAACTGCTTCTGCCCCGTAGACCAGGGCAAAGGTTGTCTGGCCGGTAGCTCGATTTGGCGTCGTTCTGATCGACCAAAGAACAGCCGGCAACTCGTCAATCCAGCGCCTTCCACTCTTGCGTAGCCTGTCAAAAGACTTCGTTCTTAAGCCTCGCAGGACTTCAACGTTTGCTCTCTCTGCTTGGCCGTTGCTTCGTGGGTGTGCCACGGAAGCAAAATAGACCTTGCTGCCGAGATCCTCAATGTACTGCATGAAGGCGTGGCTTGTGAGCTGTGTGTCATTGTCGGTGATGATCCTGTTGGGTACCCCAAAACGGCAAACTAGTCCCTTGAAGGACTTAATGGCTGACTGCGCTGTCACCTTCCTCACCGGTTCCACCTCTGGCCACTTTGTGAACTTGTCGATTGCAACGTACAAGTACTCAAAGCCCCCGACGGCACGAGGGAAAGGGCCCAATATGTCGAGCCCCCAGACCGAGAAGGGCCAGGAGAGAGGGATGGTTTGAATGGCTTGAGCTGGTTGATGAAGCTTCTTTGAATGGAACTAGCACGCTTCACACTTGGTTACTAGTGCCGTCGCATCCTGGAGGGTAGTGGGCCAGAAGAAACCTTGCCGAAAAGCCTTGCCAGCAAGGGCCCTCGACCCAATGTGGGAGCCACATATGCCTCCATGTCGGGGAAACTGATCCTCGAACACCTATGGGGCCGGCGGACCAGGCCCCTTTCGGTTCGGAGGGGGGCGGAGATTGCACGAAGAGCAGATCGAGGCGAGGCACACGAGCAGTTTACCCAGCTTCGGAGCTCTCCGGAGAGATAACACTCCTACTGCTGCTTGTCTGGTTGTATTATCTGGTGTTCTTGCTCTCCAAAGCGAGAGTGTGATGTTCTCTGGGCTACGGATGGATCGAAGCAAACTATCTGAGGCTGCGAACCTATGAGCCGAACCCCCTCTACGTTGCGCATGGGCCTCCTTTTATACGCTAAAGGGGTCACCGACAGGTGGCAACGCAGAGGAGGGTAAAACCGTAAAAATCAAGGTAGTTGATACATTTGCTTGTACAGTGCATCCTACCTAACCCTGATGGCAGGGGACAAGGGCATTAAATGCCCGTCTGAGTCGCCCGAACAGTGCAGAAAAGGACTGTTAGGGGCACCACCGTTCGCCACGATGGCGATCTTGTCAGCTTCGCATGCCACTGCGCACCGCTGGCTACACAGCCTCCCGCCACGCACGTCCGGAGAGGCCCCCAGAGCGACACGTTGGTGGATGCGCTAGAGCGTGGACGCAGAGTGGCCGCCTGCCGCGGCAAGCGCCTTGCCGCTGTTGTTATCTTGTCGGGTCCGGAAGCTTGTCGCTCACCGGGCTTCGAGGTACCTTGGTTTGTTTTCCCGGCAAGCTCCTCTTGCCGGGGCCTTGTTACCTTGCCGGAGTGTGTGGCGCGTCGCGGCAAGTTCATTGGAGCATCTTGGTCGACCTTCCCGGAAAGCTCCTCTTGCCGGGGTCTTGTCTCCCTAGCTTAAATACTTTGTTCTTGGATGGCTCCAAGGGAACCTTGGAGGGTCTTGGCGTTCGCCCGGCAAGCCTTGCCGCGGGGTGCTGCAACTACCCGTGCACAGGTTCGGGGTACTAGGGTACCCTTATTCTAGTACACCGACAGGAGCCCCCGGGCCTGGGCCAGACACGATGCCGAGCGCTGTTGGGCCAGGCCCAAGACAGAGCACGGGCGCACGCGGGCTGGGCCACGCTAAATCTTGTTCCGTATCCACCGCACTCTCCCATAATGGCACGCGTTGATTGCGGCATCGTGGGAGAGATCGTGGGTGGTTGTTTAAGCGGAAGGCCGAAACGTCCGCCCCGTCCCTCTTTATAAGCAGAGGAAACAGGGGCAGTTCGTTCCCCCTCGCTGCTTGCTGCTACTCCTTCGTCACAAACTCCGCCGCTCCCCTCTTCTTCTCGAAGCCGAGAGAGCAGCGCTCCGCCCCCCCGCCCCCATTGCCACCAGCATCACCACGCCGTCGACCTTCTCCACCACCTCCGCCATGGCCCCGAAAGGCGACAAGGGAAAGGGCGTGAAGTCGGCCGAGGTGCAGTGGCTCGCGGTGCTGCGGAAGGAGCGGGCGATCTTCACTCCCCAGCTCAGAGTGCAGGAGCTGAGGGAGTACTTCTACCTCTTTTGGGCGACAGAGACGCGTGCGCATCCGCGCACGAGGGTACTCCCGGCTACTGCCTCGGAGTCAGCTCCAAATGGGTACCCGTTCTTCCCGCTATTATTCTACTACGGGCTCTGCCCGCCCTTCTCGGAGTTCTTTTGTGACATTATGAATACGTATGGCTTCCGCCTCCTTGACTTCACCCCCAATGCTGTCTTGACCATGGCAGTTTTCGCACACTTGTGCAAAAACTTTGTCGGAGTCCACCCTAGTGTAGCCCTTTTCCGCCACTTCTTCATACCTCGGGTAGAGAGAGGAGAGCCGCTTGCCGGAGGGATTGCCTGGGTCTCGAGAGTCGGCAAGAAAGAGGGGTACTTGGAGGGTGAGCTTCGCAGCAAGTGGGAGGAGTGGAGAGCGGAGTGGTGTTGGATCGTCGAGGAAGATCCGCAACCCTTCACCGCCGTGCGCCAAACTCCAATAGTGCGGGGCAATGACTGGAGCAACATGGCCCCGGAAGACGAGAGCCTGAAGATCGCCATCACTAGGATTCTTCGCCTTAGGCTTGCCGGGCTCACCGTAGGTGCTGTCGGGCAGATTTCCTTCGCCGCCGCATTGCCCCCCTGCAGGAGAGGAGGAGGCCCGCCTGGGAATTCAGGAATTCGCAGACATCATGAGGCTGCGGCCGGGCCTGAACTACAACTTCACTGTCTTGGAGTTGGATGCAATGCTCTTGGAGTTATTCAAACGCGACCCCCAGCACCCATTCACACCGCCGAGGGGCGTAGTTCCTTTGTGCAATAACTCTTCACTTGACCGGATCCGCGCCATGATGCCGTTGTGCGATTCACACGGCATCGTCCCGACTTGGCAAGAGCCTGCGGACGATGTTGTGCGAGCGTTCTTCGACACCTTGGAGGAGTTGCCGGTCCGCGGTGACGAGCAGAAGAGCCTCACTCGCGACACCACCGACGAGAAGCTGTAGCTTATTGCTACCAGGGCGGAAGAGGCTGCGGCCGCAGCTGCTGCGGGTGTGTTTGGGTTCATCGTGGAGGAGGCAGAGGCCGCAGAGGCGGCAAACCTTGCCGAACATGCGGAGTTCATGGGCGAGGAGGAGCCTGCTGGTTCCGAAGCCGAGTCGAGCGAGGCCGGCGAGGAGGAGGCTGAGCCTTCAGAGAGCTTGCCGCAGGCGGAGCCCCCGGCCCCGCCAAGGAGGCGCCTTCGCAGGGCCGAGGACGCAGCAGGGCGGCAGCCGGCTCCACAGCCACCGAGCCGTGCGACGTGCTCTACCGCGGCAAGTAATGTTGCCGCGGGAGCGCCTCACGCAACAGCGGCAACTGGAGCGGGATCTTCCCGGGCCACCGCCGCCGCCCCCGCCAAGCGGGCAAGGGATCCTACTCCCCCACCTCGCCGCACCGGAGGAGGGCCGGACTTTGATCTTTCCGCGCTCAGCTCCGATGAGGAGGAAGATGAGTGAGTTTCCTTGGTGCCCTTATAATCCTTCAAGCTTGCTGTTTATATCTTGTATCTGACTTGCTCCAATCTGGACTCTTTTCTTTTCAGAACACTGGCCCAGAGAGCGGCGAAGAGGGCCAAGGCCGTGGTGATCGTCATCGAGGATGACCCCATCGCGTCGGCAGGAGGTGGGTCAGAGACCACCTTGACGGACCCGACAATCACTCCTCGTAGCAGCCCCCAGCGCAGCCCCCAACGTAAGTTCATAGTTTAGCCTTCTGCTGTCGGGCGCGCTTGAGTGCTTTTTCCTTTATTGATATCTTGCTTGTTGACTTGTGCAGGAGCAGAGCATCCTCATCAGGAGCGCCCGGAGGCCGGTCCCGAAGTACCACCTACTTCGACTGCGCTGCCAAGGGAGGAGTCCCCGGCAAGGAAGCGCTCTCCGGCAAGGGGGGACTCTCCGGCAAGGGATAGCACTGCTGATCCTGCGGCGACCGAGGCCGCTACTGAAGATCTTGGCGCAGGTAATCCACTTGCGCAAAAACTTTCCCTTGGGTTCTGCTTCTTTCGTTTTTCCTTTCTTGGATTTTTTGATTGATTTCCCTCCCTTCTTCATTCTTCAGACCCATCTTCGGCTGAGCCAATGGAGACAGAGGGCGCCGACGAGGAAGGTGCCAGTGCTGATGTGACCGTCGGCGAGGAGGCCGCCGGGGCTGCTGCTGCGGAAGATGGCGAGGGGTCGGGCGATCGCACTGACGACCCTGAGGCCGCAGGAGCGCCCGGCGCTGCACCGACCGCCGAACCCTCTGCCGCTTCTGCGGAGCCGGGCTCCGAGGAGCCCCAGCCCGACGCCTATTTGCAGGCCGGTGACAACATCTTCATCAAGCTACCCTGGGCGTCGAGCTCCAAGGCGCCAGTCGAGGGGGAGACTTTTGACAGGGAGGTGCTCGCCTCTGCTAGGCTGTCATTGGTTGACGCGCCCGGCAGCAGCAGCGGCGAGCCTGAGGAGGAGCAGCTGCTGCGGAAGCTGCTGTCACTCTACCGCACCCGGCAAGCCAAGCTGGCTTCCCGGGAAGCGCTTGTCGCGAAGGTGGGAGTTGACATGGAGAAGCGCGCGGAGGAGCTCCGGGGACAAAATCAAGAAGCTCTCCGGTCCCTGGCGCAGGAGCGGGAGCGAGTAGACGAGGAGCGCACGGCCTTTCTTCTCGAGAAGGCCGAGGCTGAGGAAGAACAAAGGCTTGCTGCCGAGAAGCAGTCCGCGCGGGAAGGCGAGCTAGTGCAGCAGAAGGCCCACCTCGACAGCTACGAGGAAGAGCTCGCCGAGCGTGACCGAGCACTTGGCGGGGCGCTCAAGGAGGCAAAGGATGCCGCGGCAACTGCAGAGGCCGCCAATAAGGAGCTAGAGGAGAAGGTGGCGCGGCTGGAGGCCGATATTGGGAAGACCGGCAAGGAGATTGCCGCTCTCAAGCGCGAGTGCGAGAAGGATGCTGCCGCCCATGGTGAGCTGCAAGGCTTTCTCGCTGAGAGGGGCAAGGAGCTCAGCGCCGCCAGGGATTCCAAGGCAGACTTGGAGCTGAAGCTGGCCACGCTGATGCAGACGCTGGAGGCCGCCAAGGAGCGGGAGAAGACCTTGGCAGAGAAGGTCAAGGCTGATGCGGCGCTGCTGGAGAGCATTGCAGTCACCCAGAACTCCTTCAGAGACACAGTGGAGCACTGGACCGAGGGTCTGGTGAACACCGCCGTCGTCATCAACGAGGAGATGGCGCAGCTGGGGATGGAGGACTTTGGGTATCCTTCCGACGACAGCCTTCAACCCAGCGCCAAGCTCAGTCTATTCTTCAAGGGCGTGGCGACGGCACTCCAGCGGCTCCGGGAGAGGATCCCGAAGCAGCTGGCCGACGAGTCGCGCAAAATCTGCGTTGGGGTGCTCCAGAAGGTGCTAATGAAGGTGGCCTTCCGCAACCCAGGCCTCAGCTTCACCAACGTCCTCCGATCCTTGCCGCCCGACGCCGATCTGGACGCACTCAAGGCCCTTGTCGCACCCATTGTGGACAAGGTGAGCGAGATCAAGCGAGTCGAGGGCGGGCGCGTAGATTAGGCCGCCCATTTCTTCTTTTCCCTTGTCGCTGCTAATCATGTTATGAAAACAGTCTGTTAGAGCTGCGACAAGTTATCTTTGTAATATAACTTTATTTCTGTTATCAATTGCAATGTTATTTCCTCTACTAGATTCCTTCCTTTGTATGTTTTCACCCTATGCTTTTAGGGAACTTGTCGGCGCAGGCGCCCGAGCCGCGAGCGCTGAGTGCGGAACTTCAGCAGCCTGCTGGCGGCGCCGCTTCCGACAAGAAGCCTTGTCGCGACTAGATGCAGCACACTTAAGCTGTTGAGCGGACTCGAAACAAAGTAAGGGTGCAACTAGCCACGAGTTGGTTCCTCCGCGCACAGGTTTTCCATACAAAGCAGGGTCGTTCGAGGAAGATAACTCAAAAATTTAAAAAGAGATTGCTCAAACTTTGGCAACTTAGCTTTTCTGTCATTTGCTTCCCGGTAAGGCAAGTCTTTGCTTGAACGACGCTTGGTCCATACCACAATCTTCTCCTTCCCCCCCGGCAAACTTGTGTGTGAGGGAACCTTCTTTTCCTTTAAAAGAAAAAGAAAGAAGAGAAAATAATAATATGGAGCACTTCAACTCGTTACTGCTTACCGGATGTAAGTGCTGCACAAAGTGTCAGATAATCACATGCAAGAAAGGAACTAATGCATGAAATGGACAAGCTATGCGGAGCACATGGGTTTTACTTATGCACGGGATCTCCGCCCGGCTTTGTACAAAGGATTACATGCAACAGCGGCAAGACTTGTACAAAAGGTAGTTGCCGGAACGGGTTCCGGCAACCGCGCCTTATGGGAAAAACTTACGAATATGTTCTATCTTCCAGGAGCTGCTCATTAGAATGCCATCTTCGGTCTCAAGGCGGACAGCGCCAGGCCTTGTGACTTGTCTCACCCGATAAGGGCCTTCCCACTTCGGCGTCAACTTGTTGGAATTCTTGGCGGACTAAACGCGCCGAAGAACAAGGTCGCCTTCCTCGAAGCTTCTGGCTTTAACTTTGCGGCTATGATAGCGGCGCAAAGCTTGCTCGTATCGAGCAGCTCGTATAACAGCCTGAAGACGATCTTCCTCAAGGAGCAGCGCGTCGTCTTGCCGCAACTGTTCTTGCTCAAGCTCATCATAAGCGAGCACTCGAGGTGATCCGTATACGAGTTCCGTGGGGAGAACTGCCTCTGCTCCATAGACTAGAGCGAAAGTTGTCTGGCCAGTGGCTCGATTTGGCATTGTTCTGATCGACCAAAGAACTGCCAGCAATTCCTCGATCCAGTTCCTTCCGCACCTGTGCAGCCTGTCGAAAGTTCTGGTCTTGAGCCCGCGCAGCACATCAGCATTTGCCCTCTCTGCTTGACCGTTGCTTCTCGGATGAGCAACAGAAGCGAAGCAGACCTTGGCGCCAAGGTCTTGGACGTACTGCATGAAGGTGCGGCTCATGAATTGCGTGCCGTTGTCGGTGATGATCGTGTTAGGGATCCCGAAACGGCAAACAATTGACCTGAAGAACTTGACTGCTGACTATGCTGTCACCTTCCTCACTGGCTGCACTTCCGGCCACTTTGTGAACTTGTCGATTGTGACGTACAAGTACTCAAAGCCCCCGACAGTTCGGGGGAAGGGGCCGAGGATATCGAGCCCCCAGACCGAAAATGGCCAGGATAAAGGGATCGTCTGGAGAGCTTGAGCTGGCTGGTGTATCTATTTGGAGTGTAACTGGCACGCTTCACACTTGGTTACTTGTGCAGTTGCATCCTGGAGGGCTGTCGGCCAAAAGAAACCTTGCCGGAACACTTTGCCGGCAAGTGCTCTTGCGCCAATGTGGTGACCACATATGCCTCCATGTATCTCTGCCAACAGCTCTTGTCCGTCTTCCCGGCGAATACACTTCAATTTCACGCTGTTGAGTCTTCTTCTGTACAGTATGCTATCGACAAACTGGTACATACTTGACTGCCGGGCTACTCTTTCCGCTTCTTCTTGCTCTTCGAGAAGTTCTCCTGTCTGAAGGAAACAGACAATCTGCTGTGCCCATGCTGGAGCCTGTGGCTCGACAACAAGGACTAAAGGCACATCTGCTGCTGTGGGAACATCTGCCTCTACGGCAAGGACTTGCGGCCCTGCTGGAGCTTGATGTTCCCCGGCAAGCTTGCCGGAGCAAAACTTGTCGGGAGCGTTTGCTTCAATGGAACAAACCATAAGGCTTGCCGGAGCAGACTGCCCCTCAGCATCTGTGGTGTCGATCTTGGGGACTTTCTTGGCGGCGGCTTCGGGGAGCTTTGCCGGAAAGTAGTCACCAGAAACCAACTTCCTCTTTTTGCTTTGTCTAGTTGATGGTGTTATGGATGGTTGAGTCAACTTGAGCACAAAGATCCCTGGTTCCACAGGTAACTTTAGTGCGGCGCACTTTGACAGGCCATCAGCAATATCATTCTGAGCTCTTGGGATATGCTCCATTTGTAGGCCGTCAAAGTGCTCCTCTAGCTTCCTCACTTCATCGACATACGCTTCCATCAACGGACTCTGGTAGTTCTTGTTCACTTGTCGGATGACAAGCTGTGAGTCACCCCTGACAATGAGCTTCTTGATCCCAAGGTCTGCTGCGATTCTGAGACCGGCAAGCAATCCTTCATACTCTGCAGTATTGTTGGTTGCTTGCTCCTTGGGAAAGTGCATCTGGACTATGTACTTGAGGTGCTCTCCGGTGGGTGAGACAAGCAGCACACCTGCACCGGCGCCTTGCAGCGAGAAGGCTCCATCGAAGTACATCAGCCACTCTTTGCTTGCCTCTTTGACGGGGATGCTTGTTTCGGGAATTTCTTCATCTGGGGTTGGCGTCCACTCTGCTATGAACTCTGCCAATGCTCTGCTTTGGATAGTTGAGGTGCTCTCAAATTTGAGGCCAAAGCTTGACAGTTCCAGCGCCCACTCGACAATCCTGCCTGTTGCTTCTGGATTTTGCAGTATCCTCTTCAGCGGAAAGCGAGTGACGACTGTGATCTCATGTGCTTGGAAGTAATGGCGCAGCTTTCTCGAGGCCATGAGGAGGCCGAAAAGCAACTTCTGCACACCAGAGTACCTTGATCTAGCTCCGTGCAGAAGAGAACTGACAAAGTAGACTGGGCGCTGCACCATTCTCCTTGGCATCTCATCTTGTTCCTGCGCAAACCCACGTTTGTCGGGACCAGAGCTTGTTGGCGAAGCCCCTTGCTTGTCCCTAGATGGATCTGCCGTGGTTGCTGGCTCATCATCCGCCTCCCTCTCCGCCACTAACGCAGCACTAACCACTTGATTGGTTGGCGCTATATACAGCAGCAACTTCTCTTGCGGCTTAGGTGCGACAAGCGTTGGAGTGGAGGACAGGTATCTCTTCAAGTCCTGCAGCGCAGCCTCCGCTTCCGGAGTCCATTTCATTGGACCTGCCTTTTTCAAAATTTTGAAAAATGGCAGGGCGCGCTCAGCAGATCTAGAGATAAACCTGCTGAGAGCAGCCACGCAGCCGGCAAGCCTTCGTACATCCTTGACGCGCTTTGGTGCTTCGATCTGCTCGATGGCTTTGATCTTGTCAGGATTGGCTTCAATTCCTCGCTGAGACACGAAGAACCCGAGAATCTTGCCAGAAGGGACTCCAAACACGCACTTCTCTGGGTTAAGCTTGAGGTTGATCTTGCGCAGGTTTGCAAATGTCTCATCTAAATCTTGAATCAAGGTCGCTTTGTCCTTGCTCTTGAATCAAGGTAAGCTTCTACATTTCTGTGTATTTGTGGCTCAAAAGCATGGTGAACTACCCTTGCAAATGTTGAACTAGCATTCTTCAAACAAAAAGGCATCTGTACGAAGCAGTACGTGCCACACGGGGTGATAAATGCGTATTTTTCTTCATCTTCTTCTGCCATGAAGATCTGATGGTATCCTGAGTATGCATCAAGAAATGAAAGCAAATCACATCCGGCTGTGGAGTCAACAATCTGGTCAATACGCGGCAAGGGAAATGGGTCTTTGGGACAAGCTTTATTAACATCAGTGAAGTCAATACAAAGTCTCCATTTCCCGTTAGCCTTGCGCACAACAACAGGATTGGCTAACCACGTGGGATGGAGTACTCCTCTGACAAGGCCTGCTGCTTCCAACTTCTTGATTTCTTCTGCGATAAATTCTTGGCGCTCTACTGCCTGCTTCCTGACTCTCTACTTGACGGGCCGCGCATGAGGACAGACGGCAAGGTGGTGCTCAATCACTTTCTTGGGAACACCGGGGATATCAGACGGTTGCCACGCAAACACGTCGACATTCGCCCGCAGGAAAGCAACGAGCGCGCTTTCCTATTTAGGGTCAAGAGTGGCGCTGATGGTGAAGGTACCACCAGTGCCATCTTCCTTAGCGGACACCTTCTTAGTCGCAGGTGGAGCTGCCATCGCCTTCTTGCACTTGCCGATGGAGCTCGATGGTGCGTCCTCGACGGTAGCGCAGCACTCCGAAGAGGTGCGCTTGCCGGAGTGGGCATCAGAGCTCTTGCCGGACTTGGTCTTCTTCTTCTCCCCGGGAGCTTCAGCGGCAAGTGTCCTTCATTCTGCTGCAGCTGCTGCTTCTCGGTAGATCTTGTCGGCACAGATAAAAGCATCCTTCTTGTCGCCAGGGACAGAGATGACACTTATTGGGCCTGGCATTTTTAGTACGTTGTACGCATAGTGAGAGGCTGCCATGAACTTGGCGAGTGCCGGACGGCCAAGGATTCCATTGTAAGGTAATGGAAAATTGGCAACGTCAAACGTGACCCTCTCAGTTCTGAAATTCAGCTCACTGCCAAATGTTACCGGCAATGTGATCTTTCCCTTTGGCTTGCTCCTTCCCGGGTTGATTCCTTGAAATGTGCCGGTCTCTTCGAGCTCGCTGTCAGGGATCTGGAGCATCTGGAGCACCGCGGAGGAGATCAGGTTCAAGCCGGCCCCGCCGTCAACTAGCATCTTAGTGACCTTGAGGTTGCGGATTGTTGGTGAGACCAACATCGGCAAGCACCCGACCGCAGTTATGCGATCCAGGTGGTCCTCAATATCAAAGATGATAGGCATGCTGGACCATTTCAGAGGCTTGCGTGACTCGACGGGCGGTTCTGCTGCATTAACTTCCCACATCCACTGCTTGAGCTGGCGGTGCGAGGAATGCAGAGAAGCACCACCGTCAACGCATAGAACCTCTGTAGCTTTCTGGAATTCCTGCTCATCGGTCTCCTCATCATCCATATCTTCATCGTCGCCGTCATCTTCATCCTTGTCGCGGCCGCGAGGAGGTCTGTCTCCTTGCCGCTGCTTGGCCTTGCCGCGGCGTCCTCCTCGGCCGGGCCGTTTCTTGCCGGATCCACCAGCTCCTTCCTGGGCTTTCTCCTTGTCGCGCCGCTCGTATTCAGCTTTCTGTTGCTCAACAAGCGGCTCGACCCTTTTGCAGTTCTGAAGATCATGGCCCTTGGTGCGGTGAATCTTGCAATACTGCTTGTTGGTGCCATCCTGCTTGTCGGCGACCGCCACCTCCACGGCAACCTCCTTGCCGGAGTCACCAGCTTTGGCTTCCTTGGCGCCGCCACCGTTGCCGGACTGCTCAACAACTAGCACTTCTTTGCCTTTCCTCCTACTGTTGTTCCGCCGCCGGGTTTTCCTTGTCGGGGCGGCTTCTTCGCTGCCAGATCCTCCCGCTCCTATATTTTCTCCAGGGAGTCTCCTCCCTTCCTCAGCACGCGCGCACTTGTCGGCCAGTGCATATAACTCACTGACGTCCCTGATCTTGCACATCGCCATTTCCTCCCGCATCTTGCGGTTCCGCACGTTCTGATGGAACGCGCTGATCACCGCGGCAGGGTGGACGTCTGGGATGTTGTGCTGCACGCTGCTGAATCTCTGAATGTACTTGCGCAGGGGCTCTCCTTCCTTCTGGGCGAGCAAATGAAGATCACTCTCCTGGCCATGAGGCTTGTGTCCGCCGGTAAAGGCGCCGACAAACTGATGGCACAGATCAGCCCAAGAGGATATGGAGTTGTCCGGCAAGTGCATGAGCCAGGATCTGACATTGGGCTTCAGTTCCAGCGGGAAGTAGTTGGCAAGGATCTTGTCATCTCGTCCCCCGGCAGCTTGCACCGCAATGGTGTAGATGCTGAGGAACTATGACGGATGCGTCTTGCCGTCGTACTTCTCCGGTACGTCTGGCTTGAAGTTCTTTGTACTGGGCCACTGGACTTGCCGCAGCTCACGAGTGAACGCAGGACAACCTACCGCGTACGGCAGATCGCCTGGTTCCTCTGGCGCATGCATGTCAACAGAGGGCCCAGCGTGCTTGTCGGATTGACGTCGCGCTTCTCTTCGGCGCTCGATGCGGGTTCGAGCGTCTTCTTGTTGTCGATCATGAAGAACTTGGCGCTGATCGCAACGAGCTCGTGGATTCGACGATGCAATGGAGTCGCTGTCGAGGTGGATCCGACGAGTCGGCGATCTTGGCCTTCGGGGCGGTGATTGCATGGTAGTTGCACCTCTGCCCGTTTCGTTGCCACCGGCTCGCGTCCGGCGGTCCTGCGGTGGCGGCGACGTGCTCGTCCGCCGTGGAGTGTCGCCGTTGGCGTAGCCGATGAGACTCTGGATGGTGGCTCTCCATTCGTCGATCTTGTCTGACGTCGGAGGGTAATCTAGGAGAAGTTGAGCTCGCGCCAAAGCTTCTGCTGTGGTAGTGGGTGGCAGTGGCGGACGGCGCGAGGAACGGGACGTGCTCGAACTTCTAACTATGTTAGAAGGAGCAGTATCCCGTCCAGGCGACCGCGCCCCGCTCGTGCCAGCATGCTGGCGTGCATGCTGGTCTTGAGCGCCCCGAGATCCACCAGCTTGGCCTTGGTCTATCATGCGCATGGTGCTACGAGCGCCATGGTGCTGCTGATCTTGCGCCTCCTGAGAGTGGCGCGGAACATATACAGTCGCCGAGGTTTGTGCAGCCTTGTCCTTGGACTTGGCAGCACTGTGAGCACCCTCATCGACGGCTGTTCTTCCGCCGGCGTCCACTCCACCACCCATTTGCTTCAACGGTGGCGGAAATGACGTGGATGGAGCGGCTGCTGCCGAAGTCTTCTTCTTCGGTGGCATGTTGACGAAGGGAATGGAGATCTAGCTCGTGTGAACACCGGATCAGGTTCACACAATCCCGCCGCCCCTACCTGGCGCGCCAAAGATGTCGGGGAAACTGATCCGCGAACACCTATGGGGCCGGCGGACCGGGCCCCTTTCGGTTCGGAGGGGGGCGGAGATCGCACGAAGAGCAGATCGAGGCGAGGCACACGAGCAGTTTACCAGCTTCGGAGCTCTCCGGAGAGATAACACTCCTACTGCTGCTTGTCTGGTTGTATTATCTGGTGTTCTTGCTCTCCAAAGCGAGAGTATGATGTTCTCTGGGCTACGGATGGATCGAAGCAAACTATCTGAGGCTTCAAACCTATGAGCCGAACCCCCTCTACGTTCCGCATGGGCCTCCTTTTATACGCTAAAGGGGTCACCGACAGGTGGCAACGCAGAGGAGGGTAAAAACATAAAAAGCGAGGTAGTTGATACAGTTGCTTGTGAAGTGCATCCTACGTAACCCTGACGGCAGGGGACAAGGGCATTAAATGCCCGTCTGAGTCGCCCGAACAGTGCAGAAAAGGACCGTTAGGGGCGCCACCGTTCGCCACGATGGCGATCTTGTCAGCTTCGCATGCCACTGCGCACCACTGGCTACACAGCCTCCCGCCACGCACGTCCGGAGAGGCCCCCAGAGCGACACGTTGGTGGATGCGCTGGAGCGTGGACGCAGAGTGGCCGCCTGCCGCGGCAAGCGCCTTGCCGCTGTTGTTATCTTGTCGGGTCCGGAAGCTTGTCGCTCACCGGGCTTCGAGGTACCTTGGTTTGTCTTCCCGGCAAGCTCCTCTTGCCGGGGCCTTGTTGCCTTGCCGGAGCACGTGGCGCGTCGCGGCAAGTTCATTGGAGCGTCTTGGTCGACCTTCCCGGCAAGCTCCTCTTGCCGGGGTCTTGTCTCCCTAGCTTAAATACTTTGTTCTTGGATGGCTCCAAGGGAACCTTGGAGGGTCTTGGCGTTCGCCCGGCAAGCCTTGCCGCGGGGTGTTGCAACTGCCCGTGCACAAGTTCGGGGTACTAGGGTACCCTTATTCTAGTACACCGACACTCCATGAATCTCTGCCAACAGTTCTAGTCCTTCCTCCCTGGAGATGCACTTCAATTTCACCCCATTCGGTCTTTTTCTGTACAAGATGTTGTCAACGAATTGATACAGAGGAGACCGGCGGGCTACTCTCTCTGCCTCTTCCTGCTCCTCAGGAAGCTCTCCTTTTTGGAGGAATCGGATGGTGTGCTGCTCCCATGGCAGAGCCCGTGGCTCGACGACAAGGACCAAAGGCATCTCTTCTGCCACGGGAGAGGCCGCCTCTACGACCATGGCCTGAGGCCCCACCGGAGTCGGTTGCTCCATGACAGAATCGACATCTGCGGCAACATCTTCGCCAGCGGCTCCGGGGAGCTTGGTGGGGAAGTACTTGCCGGGGCCCAGCTTCCTCCACTTGTTCTGCCCGATTGATGGTTCGCCGGATGGTTGAGTTAAACGAAGCACAAAATTACCTGGTTCCACATGTAGCTTCAGGGAAGCGCGCTTTGACAGGTAGTCAGCGATGTCGTTTTCTATCCGGGGGACATGCACTGCTCGTATACCGTCAAAGCGCTCCTCTAGTTTCCTCACTTCATCCACGTAAGCTTCCGTCAACGGGCTCTGATAATCTTTGTTGATCTACCTGACGACTAGCTGTGAATCACCCCTGACGATGAGCTTTTTGATTCCGAGGTCCGCCGTGATCCTGAGACCGACAAGCAAGCCCTCATACTCGGGGGTGTTAGTAGTTGACATTTCCCGAGGAAAGTGCATTTGGATGACATACTTGAGGTGCTCTTCGGTGGGTGCGACAAGCAGCACACCAGCACTGGCGCCTTCCAGTGAAAAATCCCCATCAAAGTACATGATCCAGTTCCGGCTCATTTCCTTGTCGGGGGAGTGGTCACCTGTACATCTTCGTCGGGCGTCGAGGTCCATTCTGCAACAAACTCCACCAAGACTCTGCTCTGAATCATCGAGGTGATTTCGAACTTTAAACCGAAACTCGACAGCTCCAGGGCCCATTCCACGATCCTCCCCGTTGCATCTGGGTTATGCAGTATCCGTTGCAATGGGAGGCGGGTGTCCACGCTGATCTCGTGCGCTTGGAAGTAATGACGCAGCTTCCTCGAGGCCATAAGGAGGCTAAAGAGCAATTTTTGTACACCTGATTACCTCAACCTAGCCCCCTGCAAGAGGGAGCTCACGAAGTAGACTGGGTGTTGCACCATTTTCTTCTTCTGCGCCACTTCACGCAGTCGCGCGGGACCCGTTGCACTAGCATCAGCCTCTGCTGGGGACTCAGTCTTGCCGGGATCGAGCCCTGCCGGGGAGGGTTCCGGCTCGCCACCCATTGACTCTGCCGCTGCCGCTGCCTCTTCGTCGACCTCTCTCTGCGCCACTAGTGCGGTGCTAACCACCTGATTCGTTGCTGCTAAGTACAGCATCAACGGTTCTTGTGGTTTGGGCGCAACCAGCACTGGGGTAGAGGAGAGGTACTTCTTCAAATCCTGCAGCGCTGCCTTGGCCTCTGAGGTCCACTCCATTGGGCCCGTCTTCTTCAAGATCTTGAAAAAGGGAAGGGCACGCTCCGCGGACTTGGAGATGAATCTGGTCATGGCGGCAACGTACCCAGTGAGACGACTCACGTGTTTGATCCGTTTAGGTGCCTCAATCTGCTTGATGGCCTTGATCTTATCTGGGTTTGCCTCAATCCTGCGTTGCGACACAAAGAACCCGAGAAGCTTGCCGGACGGGACACCTAAGACACACTTCTCAGGGTTCAACTGGAGGTTGATCTTGCGCAGGTTCGCAAATGTTTCCTCCAGATCTTGCACAAGTGTTGCTCTATCCTTGGTTTTGACCACTATGTCATCCATATAAGCTTCCATATTTCTATGTAGCTGGGGCTCAAAACCAATTTCGACTGCTCTTGCAAAGGTTGAGCCGGCACTCTTCTACCTGAAAGGCATCCGTAAAAAGCAATACATACCACATGGGGGATGAACGTTGTCTTCTCCTCGTCTTCTTTTGTCATGAAGATCTGGTGGTACCCTGAGTAGGCGTCAAGGAATGATAACAGGTCACATCCAGACGTGGAGTCAACAATTTGGTCGATGCACGGTAACGGGAAGGGATCCTTTGTATAAGCCTTATTGATGTCTGTGTAATCAATACACAACCTCCACTTCCCATTTGCCTTGCGCACCACTACCGGGTTGGCCAACCACGTTGGATGGAGCACCCCCCTTACCAAGCCTGCCGCCTCTAGTTTTCTGATCTCCTCCATGATGAACTCCTGCCTCTCTAGATCTTGCTTCCTGACCTTCTGCTTGACGGGCTGTGCATGAGGACAGACAGCAAGATGGTGCTCAATGACTTCCCTGGGAACGTCGGGGATGTCGGAGGCTTGCCATGCAAAAACATCGACATTCGCCCGCATGAAAGTGACGAGCTCGCTTTCCTATTTGATGTCGAGGGTGGAGCTTATGGTGAAAGCTCCCCCCGTGCCGTCCTCCTTGACGGGCACCTTCTTGGTCTCTGGTAGCACAGCTCTGGACTTCTTGGTCTTGCCGATGGAGCTCTCTGGCACATCCTCAACGGAAGCGCAACACCCTGAAAGAGGTGCGCTTGCCGGAGTGGGTGCAGGGGGTCTCGCCAGCCTTTCTCCCTCCTAGGACTCCGTCGGCAGGAGCAGGTGCCTTGGCGGCAGCTGCTGCAACTGCTTCCCGGTAGAGTTGGTCGCCACAAATCAACTCGTCTTTCTTGTCGGAGGGGATGGTGATGCTGTTCATCGGCCCGGGCATCTTCAGCGTGTTGTAGGCTTAATGTGAAGCCGCCATGAACTTGGCTAGTGCCGGGCGGCCGAGGATCCCGTTGTAGGGCAAGGGGATCTCGTCTACATCAAAGAAAATCCTCTCTGTCCTATAGTTCAGCTCGCCTCCGAACGTCACGGGCAGCGTGACCTTTCCCTTCAGCTGGCTCCTCCCCGGGTTGACCCCTTGGAACATGCCCGTCTCCTCGAGGTCTCCATCAGGGATCTGCAGCCTCTTGATCACAACAGGCGAGATCAAGTTCAGACCGGCCCCGCCGTCAACCAGCATCTTTGTCATGTTGAGGTTGCGGTTTGTTGGTGAAACCAACATCGGCAAGCACCCGATCACAGTAGTGTGGTCGGGATGGTCCTCAGGGTCGAAGACGATAGGCGTGCTGGACCACTTCAGCGGCTTCCGTGCATCGAACGATGGCTCCACCACTGTGATCTCACGCGCCCACTGCTTGAGCTGGCGATGGGATGTATGCAGCGAGGTGCCACCACCAACGCACAAGGCTTCTGTGGCTTTCTGGAACTCGTGGTCGCCGGACTCACCGTCCTCATCGTGATCATCGTCTTCCTGCTTCTTGTCGCAGCCCCGGGGAGGCCTCTCCTGCTGATTATCTTTGTCGCGGCAGCCTCCTTGGCCGCCACGCTTCTTGATGGATCCCTCGGCACCCTCTTGGCCCTTCTCCTTGTCCCGCCGCTCATACTCGGCTTTCTGCTTCTCAGCGAGCAGCTCCAATTGCCGGCAGTTCTGGAAGTCATGGCCCTTGGTGCGGTGGATCTTGCAATACTGCTTGTCGGAGCCCCCTGGCTTATCGACAGCCGCCAAGGCCCGACAAACGACACGCCCGACAACCTACTTGCCGGGGTCACTCGCCTTGGATTTCTTGGTGGTGCCGGTATCGTCGGACCCCTCGACGGCAAGCACGGTCTTGCCCTTGCGCTTCTTGTTACGGCGTTGGCCCTTCTTCGCCGAGGTGGCGGTATCATCCATGGAGTCGGTTTTTGTGCCGGCGTCTTCGCCGAGGTACTTCCTTCCCTCTTCAGCACGAGCGCACCGATCGGCTAGAACATAAAGCTCGGCCACATCCTTGACCTTGTTCATCGCCAGCTCCTCACGCATTTTGCAATTGTGCACATTCTGATGGAATGCACAAATCACGGCGGCAGGATGAACGTCGGGAATGTTGTACTGCACTCGGCTGAACCTTTGGATGTACTTACCAAGTTTTCTCCTTCTTTCTGGGGGATGATGTGCAAGTCGCTCACCTGGCCATGAGCTTGGTGGCCTCCAGTAAAGTCGCCAACAAACTCATGACACAAATCCACCCAAGAAGAAATGGCGTCCACCGGCAAGTGAATGAACCATGACATAACATTGGGCTTGAGTGCCAACGGGAAGTAATTGGCAAGCACTTTATCGTCGCGGTCCCCAGAAGCTTGCATCGCGATGGTGTAGATGCTGAGGAACTCCGACGGGTGAGTCTTGCCGTTGTGCTTCTTGCCAACGTCGGGCTTGAACATGCAGTGGGAGGGCCACTGGAACTGCCACAGCTCACGGGTGAAGGCCGGACAACCCACCTCATAGGGTAGGCCACTGTAGCCTCCCGGTGCTGGGTGGTCCGTAGTGGGCCCTACCCGCCTATCCGACTGGTGGCGTGCGTCATGCCGACGCTCGATGGTGGTTCCAACGTCTTCATGAGCTCGCTCCCGAAGAACTTGGCATTGGTTGCGGTGGGTTCGCGGGTCGGACAACGCTATGGGGATATCATCACGAGCGTCGTCGCGACGGACCGACACCCGCGGTGGCCAGTATGGAGGAGGCGAGTGCACCGTGGCCGCATCGTCTCCAACCCGACCTCCGCTGGCGTGCGGTGGCTCGACGGAGCGTCGGCCAATAGGTCCCGCCGGCCGCAACTGATCGTTGTTAGCGATGCCGACGAGGTTCCGGACGGTGGCCCTCCATTCGTCAAGCTTCTCCGCAGCAGGAGGAAAGTCGAGGAGTAGTTGCGTGCGTGCTAGGGCTTCTGCTGGCGTGGGCAGCGGCGAAAGCTGTGTGGACCGTGATGCGCTTCGACTTCTAACCGCATTAGAAGGAGCCCCATCACGGCCCCGCTGTCACGCCCAATATGCGACCCTATCCTAAAGAAACTCGAAGGTCCCACCAAGGATAGAAGCACATATTGGAGACGCTTTTGCAAGGTGGATACCATTACAACGTACCATTACATAATAGTTGGGGATACATACAAAATGCATACAATGTCACATGAATACAACATCATCATACATAAGAGCACCATCCGACTACGGATGAAACACAAGTAGAAACTCAAACGACATCCACCCTGCTAGCCCAGGCTGCCGACCTGGAACCTATCCCCTGATCGAAGAAGAAGCAGAAGAACTCAAAAACAAGAAAACATCGCTCTCGCATCATGATCATCGCATAACCTGCACCTGCAACTATTGTTGTAGTAATCTGTGAGCCACACGGACTCAGCAATCCCATTACCATGGGTATCAAGACTAGCAAAGCTTAATGGGAAAGGAAGGGGTAAAGTGGTGAAGTTGCAGTAGTAGCTAAGAAAAATATGGTGGCTAACATACGCAAATAAGTGCGAGAAGAGAAGCCGATGGAAAGGTCGAGAAGCTAGAAGTGATCAAGAAGTGATCCTGAAACTACTTACGTTCAAACATAACCCAAAACCGTGTTCACTTCCCGGACTCCGTCGAGAAGAGACCATCACGGCTACACACATGGTTGATGCGTTTTAATTCGAATCTGGTGTCAAGTTCTCTACAACCGGATATTAACAAATTCCCAACTGCCACATAACCGCGGGCACGGCTCTTGAAAGTTTATACCCTCCAGGGGTGTCCCAACTTAGCCCATCACAGCTCTCATGATCAACGAAGGATATTCCTTCTCCCGGGAAGACCCGACCAGTCTCGGAATCCCGGTTTACAAGACATTTCGACAATGGTAAAACAAGACCAGCAAGACCACCCGACTATGCCGAAAAATCCCGATAGGAGCTGCACACATCTCGTTCTCAGGGCACACCGGATGAAACAGGCTACAAGTAAAACTAGACTGCGAGTTTCCCCGAAGTGGCCCCGCAGGCGGCTCGGTTCGGACCAACACTTAGAGAAGCACTGGCCCGGGGGGGGGTTAAAATAAAGATGACCCTTCGGTTGGCCTGCCCAAGGGAAAGTTAGTAGGTTGTTAGGAAAATGTAAAACCAATGTTGCGCCTTGCTGGAGTAGTTTTATTCAAAGCGAACTGTCAAGGGGGTCCCATAAATCACCCAACCGCATAAGGAATGCAAAATAAAGGAACATAACACCGGTATGACGGAAACTAGGGCGGCAAGAGTGGAACAAAACACCATGCATAAGGCCGAGCCTTCCACCCTTTACCAAGTATATAGATGCATTAATTAAGTAAGAGATATTGTGATATCCCAACAAAATCCTGTCCACCAAGGAGCAACCTTCAACTTCACCTGCAACTAACAACACTATATGAGGGGCTGAGCAAAGCAGTAACATAGCCAAACAACAGTTTGCTAGGAAGGGTGAAAAAGGTTAGAGGCTGACATGGCAAATTGGGAGTCTTGAAGAACAAGTGATAGGTAGCGCAGCATAGCGATAGAACGAAGCAACTAGCATAGCAATTATAGTAGTGAGATCCAGGGTAACGGTCATCTTGCCTGAAATCCTGCTAGGAAGAAGAACGAGTCCATGAACAAGATGAAGCCACGTAGACGAACCAAGCATAGACGAACGAATCCTCACGATCGCAACAAAACAGGAACTAACGAGAAGGAGCACAACCGGAAAGAAGCAAACAACAAGGTAAACACACAACACATAGACATGGCATGATGCACAACCAAGCATGATGCATGACAACGGCTAGATGAGGCTACTCATGGCAAGAGATGAAGCATACACGAATAACACATCAAGGCAAGTTTAAATGAGGCCGGAAACAACATATAACAATTCCGGTAAGTCCTCATATGCAAATTTCTAAATTGGTCCAGATCTGAATAAACCTTATGTTTAAGTTGTTAAACAGCAAGTTAAGATGCACAAATATGATCTACACAAAAATCTAGTCAAATTACATATAAAGTTCATTTGGTTCGGAGCTACGGCCTAGAAGATATGAGCAAAACAAGTTAAACATGGCATTGATGCAGAACATATTCAAACATCAATCAAACACACTCAAAACCTTGATGCAACAAGGTAATATGAAGCTACATGTAAAACTAAGCAAGTTTCATATAGAGCACACTCCAAACGAAGCAAAGGTACAACATATACACACAAAACAAGTTTAAAGGACAAGCTGTCCAAAACAGCAACTAGGCATCTTACAAACATCCGAATAACATGCTACAACACCTCAACATGAAGAAAAAAGGCATGGACATGATGTACAGGTAAAGCATGACAAAACATGAACACTGAGCTATCTCCATAAATTACTATAACATGCTCCAAAGGACATGACAAGATTCCAAATAATAACAGCTTCACAGACTTAGCAAAAATCACTGAGCATGGCAGAAATAACATCAGGTTGCAATGTTTAGAGCGATCAAACAACATGCTACAGGAACTTAACATGGCAAACAAAGGCATGGCATGCTAAAAATAAAGAAAAATAACAAAACTCCCTTACTGAACTTATTACAAAGATCAACATAAAAGATAGTAGCATCCATGCAAACATGGCAAATGATATGATAGATTTAGAATAACAGTACATGGTAGGAACAACGATAAGTAGGCATGTTGATGAGCTTGTACAACTCACCATAGAGTAATACATGGCATTACAAGGTTACCAACAGTAATAAGACACATTTATGAAACTAAGAATTGCAAGAGCAAGTCCATAGGGTACGTGGATCACTAGTTATTAACATGGCAAAACTGAACTTAATGTTAACAGGCTGACAACAACATTATTTAGCAACTTGAGAGGAAGATTACAACATGCTACAGCAGGCTATAAATTCAACCAAGGGCATGGATGGATAGATCATGACATGTTTAACAAAACATCCTTAGTGAACATCTCTAGATTATGCATAGAATGACTTGTAGCAGCAGGTTTACATAGCATCATGATATAGCAGACTCGGCCTATCAAAACAGTAACAGCAAGTACCCCACTACACAAGCTTGATGCACTCACCACAAGGTACACAAAAATACATGGATTTCACCACTGTAAAGATGGCATGCTGTAGCTCAAAACTCATGTAGACATCAAGCCCATAGGATGCACACACAAAATGCAGCGAAAATGACAAAACAACAAGTTATAACAGTCTCAACAGGTTAACATCATATAGCACTCTTGCAACGACGATTAGGGCATCAAGATGGATTCAAACAAGCATGGAACAATGGAACAAAATGAAGAGCATCTCATGATGAACATATACTGAGCATCGAGCATGAAGTTATGGCATGGAAAACATGAGCACATATACTGAAAATTATGGGACAGTAGATATTACAGCGAGCAACAAATAGTTGAAAAGCGCACTGGCGGGTTTTAGAGGGGTTACTCACCAATGAGCTCGGCCCATGTGAAGAGGAGGTGAGGCAGGCCGGAAGGGGGGAGCTGGGCTGGGCCGGTGGGGAGGCTGGCGCGTTGGAGATGGGCCGGACGCGGGGAAGATGGGCCGGGGCAAGGCAGATCCAGGTCGGGCAAAGTGGAACCGGGTCGGGGCAAGGTCCGGCGAGGTCGGCCGGCATCGGCGCGGGACGCACATGGCCGGACGACGAGGGGGCTGCCGAAGGAGGTCGGGGAAAAGGTGGATCCGGGCGCCCCTGTCCGGATCTGGCCGGAGCGAGGGCGGCGGCGGCGAAACGGCGCACTGGCGAGGGGCCGCGGTGGAGGGCGGCTGGCGGCGATGCACAGGCCGGCGGAGCCCAGATGCGTCCCAGAGTGGGCCGACTGCGGGCTCCCGTGGGCCACGGCAGAGGAGGGCGCGGGGAGGATGACGGTGCGACACTTGGCGGCGCGGGGTTGGTCCAGGAGGCGGCGGGGCTGACGTGGAGGCACCGGATTGGCCCTAGCGACATGGAGGCGGTGGTGGACGCGTCCGGCGATGGGGTGGACACGTTCGGCTGCGGGAGGAGGAAGAAGCTAGGGTTCATCCTTGAATTTTTGGGGAGGGGCACATATTTATAGATAGGAGGAGGTAGGAGTGTCCAAATGAGGTGCGGTTTTCGCCCACACGATCGTGATCGAATGACCGAGAGCATGGAGGAGGTTTGGATGGGCTAGGTGGGCTGTGTGAAGAGGTGCTGGGATGCAAGAGAAAAGGGGGTTTTGGTTAGCTCGGTTAACCGTTGGGGCATCAAACGACCTCCAAATGGAACGAAATTTGATGGGAGGTCTACCGGTGATATACCAAAGCCACTCGGCAAATCTCGGTCCATTCCAAGAACGTTTTTCTCCCGCTCACAAAACATGGTCTGAGAGGTGCGACGGGCGCGTGCGAGTGTATCTGTGCTCAGAACAGACAACGGAGAGAACCGGCGGAACCCGAACGGATGCAAGTTTTGAAAAACAAGCAGATGAAATGCAGATGATGACATGGCAAAATGCAACACGCAAGCAAATGACACGGCGACAACGACGAATAGTTGGAAGACACCTGGCGTATCGGATCCGGGGCGTTACACCCGCAGTCATTCGCCACCTCCGCAAGCACCTCAGCGCACATGTTGGCCCTCCTCATCATGTGAAGGGTGCATGGGACTCTTCCGAGGGCGGCGCCCAGGGTCACTAGCAGGGCGGCGCTGCTCATCGTGCATGACCTGAGAAGAGCGCTTCGTGGGTGTCGGTGTTGGTATCTTGGAGGCCGTCTGGCGGCACGACGACGCCCCTACAGGGCCCCGCGCCGCCTGCAGGGGACCCAACTCCGTCTCTGGAGCTCGCGATGCGTGGCTCGTCGCCTGGCGTACGAACGATGCCGCTCACCAGGCCTGGACTGCCAGGGTGATGTGGATGTTCGTGGGCCACGCCACAGGTTCTCTCCGTGACTGGCCCGCCACTTGTCCGCACTGGTACTGGCAGTCCGGTCCCAGACGAACCGATCGCCCGTGGTCGTCTTCTTCTTAGGAGCCATGGCGATGAAGAACTGCTAGGCCAACTACTAGACCAGATTATCACAATTGCGTCCCCTACTTGGCGTGCCAAAGATGTCAGTGGGAAATGACACCTATGGGATCACGAGGATCCCTTCTGCGTTGCGGGGGCGCAGGGTTATGAGAAGAGCAGGATTAGTAACCAGCACAAGGATCGTTTACCCAGGTTCGGGTCGCGAGGATGCGTAAAACCCTAGTCCTGCTTTGGTGGAAGTATTGAGTGTTCTTGAGCTCTTGAACTAGCTACGGTGGGTGCGTGGTTCAAAAGAGCCGAATCCCTCTCTAGTACGCCATGGGCCTCCTTTTATAGTCGAAAGGGGCTGCCGTAGTGGCACACAGGAGGTGGAAAGGCCTACAGTGCTACGAGCTTATCGCTCGTATTACAGGAAAGGCGCATTTAATGCATAGCTTAGGTGTCCTCTTGCTTTATCGGGGACCGGAGCGAGGCCCGTCCCGTCCGTTGCCGCTCCTACTCGCTTCGACATGTGCCCTGGCTAGCAATGCATGCGGCGCCATGTAGGCAGGCAAGCAGCTGAGGTGGCGCAGTGGTAGAGCCTTCACGAAGATCTGCATTCTGCCACGCAGGCGTGTGCTGAGTTGGCCTTGAAGCTGCATGTTGCCATGCAGGTGCCTGCCCAGCTGGTTGGGTTAGCAGCTGCATGTGAACGGCGGTGGAGACTTGGTTGGCTCGGGCCTGGCAGTGGCCCTGCTGACGCCCTTGGCAAGAGCCTTGCCGGCTGGCCCGACAAGGGTCTTGCCGTGGCGCGTTGTCGTCTCCGGCAAGGATCTTGCCAGGGGTCTTGCGGATTTCCTCGGCAAGGATCTTGTCGAGGATCGTTGCCTACCAATCTTCATTTGATCTTTAATATTCTTTGTCTTCACAAAGATCTGCATGCCACCATGGAGGTGCCTCCCGAGCCCTGGCCCGACGTAGTTGATGGTGTTGGAGACCGTGGGTTTGAGGGTAGCTCAGTCTGCTGGTGTGCGCGAGCCGCCCTGGCAAGGGCCTTGCCGGGGCTGCTGAGGCTGCCCCGGCAAGGGTCTTGCCGGGGAAACATACTTCGTCCATCTGCTCACTATGGTCTCGGTCTCTGGTGTTGCGTTGATTATCTTGCGGCTTCGCCTCCCCCCTTTTGCCGTGCTAAGTGTGGCTTCGGCCCGTGGCTCTGACTGCCCGCGCACAAGTAAGGGGTACAAAGGAGTGCCCCTACTTTAGTACACTGACATTGTGTTCACACCATTAGAGTTGCTCTAGCTCAATTCTTAGAGTAAAGCTCCCCATAGATGTGATATCCCCCCTAAGAGGGATGAACTGACCATGGGTTTTGTCGATCATGACTTCATGTAGATGTTGAAGATGTGGATGCTCATTGTTGATGTAGATCATTTGGAGCAATCCATTAGAGTGAGTTGCACTTTCAATACCTACATGGGTTAGTCCCACAAAAACAAACAAGGATATCCATAGACATAGAGTGAAGCACACACATGATGATGTCCATGAAAGCATTAGATTACCTTGTCCCTTGTCTTACCAAGAAGAGGGTTTGTGACTCCTTGAACTAGTGCAAGATGTGGAAGTTGTTTGCACTTGTCCTTACAAAAATGAATATCAGTGAAGTATGTTGGCGGGGTCACCCTCAAGAATTCTCTAGTTCTTCTTCTTTGGGATCCACATCATCTTTATGGGAATCCTTGGGTTGTAGATGTACTTGATGAAGTAGAACTTGATGTAGACTTGGGAACCCACGTGACAAAGGCCTTTGGAGCATCTTCAAATGCATCAATCTCCTCTTGAAGCTTGTCTTTGCCTTTTAGCTTGTGGTCTTGTGGTGGAAGATCATCTTGAGCTTGTGTTCCCTTGAAGGAAGTAGGATCATACTTCTCTTGTTGAGGAACAAACTTCATCTTGGGGTATTGATCTTCTTCCCACTCAACTCCATTGGCATTGAACTTTCGTTCAAAACCAACACCTTCATTCTTCCAGTGCCTTCCTTGCTTGCGTACAATTTCCTCAAATTGCCTACTCCCGGTAAGGCTCTTGTAAACACCTTTCTCTATAATTCCCTTCAATAAGCTATTTTCTTGCTCAAGTGTAACTTGGCTAAGACAAACATTAGTGGAATCAATAGAACTACTAGAAGCAACAATGTTGGATATAGGATGATTATTGTTACTACTAGAAGAAGAATCTTTCTTGTTCTTGTTGCTAGATTTTACTTGAGGCATGTAAGTAGACAAGATTAAACGCTTGGCAATGTAAGAAGAGATTTTCTTCCGAGGATCATCATTGATGGCCTTTAAGAACCCATGTTCTTGCTCAAGATTGAGCTTCTCGAAGCGTAGCTTCTCATGAGTTTTTAAAAGTTCTCGATGATCTTCTAAAGTAGTTTCATGAGCTAACTTAAGAGTGTTTAGTTCTTTAGTTAGACTCTCAATCTCCTTATTATCATTGTCAGTCGTTTCGTCTTGATTAGCATGATTAATAGCATTTTCATCATAGTATTCATCACTAGAGTTGTCAACAAGTAAATCATCATCACCTAGCAAGTCATCTTCATCAATATTGAAATCAACATACTCGGGGTGTATTACCATGGGGCCTTTAGCCATGAAGCATCTTCCAATTCCTTCATTTGGTGAATCAAATATGTCATAGGAGATGGTTGACACAAGTGCTAGACCGGCAAAACCTTCATCTTGAGTGTATTCAGAGTCGGAGTGATAACTTCTCTCGGAGTGGTGGTCAGAGTCGGAGCCGGATACCCATTCACCAACATGAGTTTGATGTCTTAGTTTTGTGTAGCTCCTTGATGACTTGTCCTTCCTTTCTGAATCTTTGGTTCTTCGAGAGGTTCTTCGTTCATAGCGATCATCTCTACTCCTTCTCTCTCTTGGAGGTGATTCTTCCCTTTTGCTTATCCTTTTAGGCGAGTCTTCTCTTCTTTTGTAGGGAGCCCTACACTCATTGGAGTATTTTCCGGGTCTTCCAAAATTGTTGCAATTTCGCTCACGACTAGAAGATCCTTTGTCATTGTAGGACCTTGACTTGGAACTTCTTTCATTGCTTCTACTCTTGTAGAATTTGTTGAAGGTCTTCACCATTAAGCTCAATTCTTCATTGAAGGTTTTTTTCTCACTTGATGATGTAGGAGCATCACATGAGACGTTGTAAGCACCACTAGACTTGTCGTGAAGCACTTCTTTATCCTTGTGACATCTCATGAGCAACAATTCTTCCAATGACTTCGGTTGTCTTGAGATCTTTGTAGTTTGGCATCATTTGGATCAAAGTGCACACAGTATCATATTTTCCATCCAAGGCTCTCAAGATCTTTTTGATGATGAATTTGTCGGTCATCTCTTCACTTCCTAAGCCGGCAATCTCATTTGTGATGAGAGCAAGCCTAGAGTACATTTCAGTGACACCTTCACCATCCTTCATTTTGAACATGTCAAGTTGACTTTGAAGCAGATCCAACTTAGGTTCCTTGACGGAGTCGGTACCTTCGCACATATCAATCAAAGTATCCCAAATTTCCATTGCATTCTCAAGACGGCTGATTTTGTTGAATTCTTCGGGGCACAATCCGTTGAAGAGGATATCGCAAGCTTGAGCATTGTATTGCAACATCTTAAATTCTTTCGCGGTAGCTTCACGATTCGGTTCTCTCCCATCGTAGAATTCACCTTGCAAACCAATACACACAATAGCCCAAACAGCGGGGTTATGTCCAAGAATATGCACTTTCATCTTATGCTTCCAACTAGCAAAATCTGTATCATCAAAGTAAGGACCTCTACGGTGGTAATTTCCCACGCTAGACGCCATACTCTCCTAGGTTGTGAAACCCAGGCTATGATCACCAAAGCTATGGAAATCAAGGCAAATGGAGACCAAAGCTCTAATACAACTTGTAGGATCGAAAGTATGTCTAGAAGGGGAGTGATTAGACTACTTGACCAAATAAAAACGTAGCCTTTTCCCGATTTTAATTCTTAGCAGATTTTAGCAACTTAGCACAAGTCAAGCAATCACAATACAATTCAAGCAAGCGTGCAAAGAGTATATGAGCAGCGGAAAGTAAAGCATGCAACTTGCAAGAAAGTAAATGGGAGGATTTTGGAGGGAGCAAACGCAATGTTGACACGGAGATTTTTGGCGTGGTTCCGATAGGTGGTGTTATCGTACATCCACGTTGATGGATACTTCAACCCACGAGGGGTAACGTTTGCGCGAGTCAAGGGAGGGCTCCACCCATGAAGGGTCCACGAAGAAGCAACCTTGTCTATCCCACCATGGCCATCACCCACGAAGGACTTGGCTCACTTGGGTAGATCTTCACGAAGTAGGCGATCTCCTTTCCCTACAAACTCCTTGTTTTAACTCCACAATCTTGACGGAGGCTCCCAAGTGACACCTATCCAATCTAGGAGACACCACTCTCCAAAAGGTAATAGATGGTATCTTGATGATGAACTCCTTGCTCTTGTGCTTCGAATGATAGTCTCCCCAACAATCAACTCTCTCCCACAGATTTGGCTATGGTGGAAAGATGATTTGAGTGGAAAGCAACTTGGGGAAGGCTATAAATCAAGATTCTTGTGGTTGGAATGGAATGTCTTGGTCTCAACACATGAGTAGGTGGTTCTCTCTCAAAAAATGAGTAGTGGAAGTGTAGGCACGTTCTGATGGCTTTCTCACGAATGAAGAATGGGTGGAGGGATATATATAGCCTCCACACAAAATGTAACCATTACACACATATTCCCAAACTCGGTGAGACCGAATGGTAAAACTCGGTCAGACCGATTCAGGTCAAAATATGAATGTTAGACTTTTTGGTGGGACCAATGCGATAGGGTTAGGGCATAACGTAATCTCGGTTAGAGTGATCACGTGAACTTAGTGGGACCGATTTCAGTAAAAGGCACACAGGGAGTTGGTCAGGCAAACTCGCACTACAAAAAAATACACTTCCGTGATGATACGTGTTTGTCACAGTTGGTCGCGTTTTTTGTCATGCATGTACTTCCATGACAAATTTATGACAGAATCAAGATAGTCATACCTGTGCTGTCGTAGAAGTGTTCCATGACATTACCAAAATTATCATCACGGAAGTGTCCACTTCCATGATGATAAATCGCGCGTCACAGAAGTGCTTTCGTCAAGGGTGACCGACACGTGGCATCCACCATAACGGAACGCCGTTAAGCTATCGGGTTGGGTTTTGGATCCGATAACCCGTTAACAGCCCCGACCAATGGGGATTTTCCAAGTGTAAAATCATCATTGGCTGGAGGAAACACGTGTCGGCTCACCATTGGGATAGATGTCATCCACTCATTGGACCGAAGGCGCCTACGATACGGCGACACGTGGCACGGCCCAACAGAGGCCCATTCCTATGAAAAGGCCGACCCTGTGAAAAAGCCTGTTAATGGCCTGTTCGCATATAGCCCATTTACAGCCCGCTAACCCAGGGCCCGTTACGCCCTATCCAAATTAGGCCTAGTAGCGTCATCTGGGCCGTCCAATATGATACAACCCATTTTAACTTCCGGCCCATGTGTGGCCCATGACTTCTTTCGGCCCATATGAGGACCTTTGTAACTCTTGGCCCATTAACGGCCCGTGGTGAAACTGGCCCGTAATGAACAGTGTATCACTTTATACCCATTAATGGCCCATTATTCCATTGGGCCGTTTCCAGCCCAAGTTATCTTTCGGCCTTCTCAGGGCCCATTGATTCTTGGGCTCATTTGCAGCATTCGGTTACATACGGCCCGTTACTGTCATTTTCTGCTTGTGGGCCAAATTCAGCCCGTCGTTACAGTCGGCCCGTTTGCAGATTGTTAATACGTTGGGCCGTTTTCATGTGAAAAAAAACCCGTTGGGCTGTTTTCATAGAGTTATCAAATACGGCCTATTAACGGCCCGTTATGGTCCACGAATAGTACGGCCCATGATTGGCGAAATGATGATACGCCCCGTAGAAGGCCCATGGATCCTACGGGCCATATGAGGCCCATGGAGAGTACGACCCGTAGAAGGCCCATGGATCATACGGCCCGTAGAAGGCCCATGGACCCTACGGCCCGTAGAAGGCCCATTGATCCCTAAGGCCCATGTAGAAAGCCGATGGATCCTACGGCCCATATAGAAGGTCAGTGGTCCTACGGCCTAACGAAGGCCAAGGATCATACGGCCTGCAGGAGGCCCATGGTTACAACAGTCCGTGTGTTGCCATGATTATTTTGGCCTAGTTACCAGAAATAGGCTATTGTGGCCACTAGAAAAACACAGAAAAAGAACTGCAGTGACTACAAGCAAACAACTAAACAAGACGATAAGGAAATAAATAAGCAAGCAATTAAGGCTAGCATATTACCGCTATTACACATAATACATCCACTGGGCATCAAAGTTCGTCACCAGTGCAAATTTAGGGAACAAAGCAGCATATTAAATACACTGGCCGTCAAAATTGGCCACCAGTGCAAATAAACGCGGCAGCAAAACAAAAGCATAACTGAAACAACTTCAGAAGAGCTCAAGAAACGTTATCCTAGGTATCCACCATGCTGGCAATAAGCTTAGCAAGCTGATTAGCTTTGTCCTGTTTAGCGCTAAAATCCTCCAACGCTTGTTGTTGCACCAGAAAGTATGCATCTGAATGCTCCAGGGACTTTTGCAGTCCTTCCGCTTCATGTCACAGCACAGCTGATCGATGTCTTTCAGCTTGTAGTTGAGACTCAACAAACCGAACTGATTCAGACAGTGAGTTTGAATAGCTTGTGCAAGCGGTAGTGGCGAGTAACTCGAACACTAAACCAAGACAGGACTTTGGGGTTGTCTCGCTGTCTTCAAGATAGTCTTCCTTAGCTGCTTTATCAGCTTTGTTGGAGACCAACAAGGATGTGTCACTATCCTGAACCTTATCTGCATTCCTTCCTTTACCATTTCTTAATAAGGCACTCTTCCCCAATATTCCGTGAGCATTCTAAAAGAAGAAACAAGCAGACACATAACAAGTTTCGCATGTACTAGTATATGAAACTCATTTCGGTGAACCAGTTCATTAGTAAGGTGGACAGGATTAAACTACCAAGTCTTCTATTGCCAAGTACTAGTACATAATAAAAGCATCAAACAAACATATATCTATGTCCTATGGTCGCTGCATTGTCTTGCCAAATCAAAATAGAGACACGGTTCAAATCATATCAGTTCAAGACAAAGCAGCAGTGAAAGAATACAAAGAATGGGAAACTACACGGCACAACAAGATTTTAGATGGGTACCACGGGTCTACATGTACAACAACACTATTGGCTCTGTTGTGATGCTAGTAATGTGCATGATATGAAAGTCAACTGCATACACAATTGAAATTGAAATCAAAAGAGCTATTGATAAGAGCAAACCTGTTAAAGAAACATGCGTGAACATACCTGCTGTGTCATTGGAGTTTCGATTGGATCCTTCAATTTAAAAATAAGTTTGTATCAGTAAATACAGTGATACAAGAGCGAAGCAATCATAGTTAAAAAAGGCACGCCTAAGCAAGCGCTTAAGCGCACCTAGACTCTAGGCGTTGGCAAAACACATTGCGCATAACTACGCTTAATCTGTGCATAACTGCGCATAAGATTGCGCTTTGGTCAGTAAAGCGCAAGGTGGTGGCCAAACGCACAATTAACGCCTAGCGCTTTTTTGAACTATGATAGCAATGGAATCTTAGATTAAAACAGTTGTTCTTCAGGTTTAGGCACTTGTTCTACATGAACAGAGTATAGTAAGACGCAAGAATATAATACTTAAAAATAGAAAATGAGCTCATAGACCTTACCATATTCTTGGTTCGGGACCAGTACAGAACAAGGAGTTCCCAGTCATCGTCCAGTAAATGTGTCTCAGGAGAACGTAAGGGAATTTGATGAGTTTCTTTGCCAGTGAAGTATGTTTTCTTCAGGTAATTCTGATACTGCCACCAAGCATTGTTGAAGATAGCAGAGGTATTAGCACAAGTTACCTCATCCTGAGTTTCAAAATCGGTCCTTCTCTATAGACAAAAATAGGAAAATTTGCTGTATTATAACCATCATGGAGGTAGGATGTATGGGACGAAGCAAAGTAATTTCCATGAATAACATTACTTACACATAACTCCTGGACAAAACACCTGCAACTAGCATTTTTCTTCATCTTCAGTATAATATTTCCAAGATGGGAAGATACGCACATACAATTTAACAACATCAAATGCGATAGATGCTAAACTACGACTGGCTGGTTGTGCTTCCTCCACAGGAATAGGCGTACTAACTGGTGGAGTTGGGGTTCGCTGTGATAGTACTGGCCCTTTGGGCACTGGAGCTGCCTTACTAACTGCTCTTGTTTAGGAGCTCTGTGGTGGAGATGGTGCTGTGTCAACAGGAACTAGGTTACTATCAGCTGGGGTTGGGGTTAGATTGTGTGAAGCTAGTTCTCTGTCCATCGCTGTAGGGGTACAATCTGCGAGAGTTTGGGTTATGTGTGGTAGGGCTGTTTCTTGTGCATGTACAACCGGGGTTCTATCTCCACCAAGAGGTAGCACTGTTTTATTTGAAGACCGTGTTTTTATTCCGCTAGATACTGGCATCACCCGCTCCAATTCAAATGGCTGATAAACAGGAAACATAGTTGAATGTACAAACATTGTTTGAGAGACAGATGTAATAGATAGTGTGGAAAAAAGAGGGCATGAAATAGTTGACATGTATATTGTTTAACTAAAACGGATAGCATGACATAATTTCACATATATGATGTCTATCTAAACTGGATAGCATAGCATAACATAATTCAAAGATATGATGAATAACTAAACAGGATCACATGACATAATTCACCTACATGTTGTCTAAGTAATCAAGATTGCATCATTTAATTCACATATGTGATTTATATGCTAAACAGAGGGCATTCGATATGACGTCTGAACTAAGAACATGGTGTTGAATATTGTGTATATGATCTCTAAACTATGCAATGCAATATACCGTATGCATGATATGAGCAGTATAACCGTGCCAAGTTAGACCATAAACCTCAGTAGGGGAATAGGACTGGTCATCTGTCTCTGAATCCATCTCTGAGGAGCTATCGGGACCCAACAAGAGATCTTCTTCGACAGGTAGCACTGTCTACTCTGAATGCCTTGTTTTCACTCTAGAGTTTTCCATCTCCCACCCAAATGGCCGATTCACAGGAAGAGTAGTTTAATGTACAAACATTGTCGACAAATGGAAATGTAATGAAGAAAAGGATGGGCAAGATATCATTCAAATATATGATGCCTGGTTAAACAGGATGGCATTGCACATTTCACACATATTATGGCTGGCTAAAAGACATGAGACTACATAATTCCCATATATGATATAGAAACTAAATAGGTGGCATTACAGAACATGTCTAAACTAAGCAGATGACATATATGATGTCAAAAGTAGGCACTGCAAGGCAACATATGCATGATATGACTAACATCATCATGCCAAGGTAGAGCAAATACCTTGGGGGGTAAATAGGAGTGGTCAGCGGCGTCTGAAGCCGCCTCAGAACAGATATCTTCCTCTGGATTACAATCTGGAGAGGGGTGGGAAGGGTTTGCCATTGAACCCACCATGGAGCAATGTCTGCATGACATTGTATTGCTGCGCAAAACTCTTCTCTTTTTCTCTACATGTTCAGCATGACTGTGTACAATATCTGACATGCATACGAAAAATATGGTGAGATTATGTAAGGAGAGCATGCAAAAATTTAGAGTGATGGTAACAACCAGTGAACGGATCCAAAAATAATGATAGCAGGCTGATGATTGCTTTAAATTAATAAAAAGACAGATGATGATTGCTTTACTATTTGTTTCCCACCCAAGATGAACAACATAGGCATACCCTAGGTGAACCATATATTAGACAGACATACTATTCATTGCTGCCTCGATAGGTGCCCCACAACTAATTTAGAACTCAAGTTTGAACATTAATTTGGACCTGAGTTGGGAGTCCAAGAGCTGAACAGGACGATAAAGTAGCAGGTAAGTTTAAGCAATGCATAACATAAGCAGAAACAAAAGAGTGCGACCTCTCTTGTGGACCCGTGTACTCCTCAGGTTCATCTGCTGAGTCGATGATGGTGATGCCATTGGGGTGGTGCCGGCGGCAGGGAAGGAGATCTGAGGCGGCGAAAGATGGCCAGGAGTCATGTTGTCTGGTTTGGTGGATGATTTTGTCGATGGAGCAGCTCAGGTGAGGTGGACGACATCGTGGCAGGAGCAGGACAAACCACACAAAGTTCCCTTCGACACGTACCTATAACTGAAGTAATTCTGTAGGGGCTCATTTGGCTTGCATGATTCTTAAAACGCAGGGATAGGAAAAACACCGGAATAGGATAGGAAAATGCACATGGTAAACAGAGCATTTATAAACACAGGATTTCTGTCAACTTGGGTGTTTGGTTTACAGGAATTGGAAGAGCAGAGGAATGCAAAGAAACATGGCCAAAATAAAGAGAAACCATATGAAAGCGTGTACAGTTAGAATGTTATTCTGGCACTAATGCACTTGGTCTTGTTTTCATGCATAGGATTTTGAAAAGTAGGTCCAGGTGGATGTTTTGCTTCATTCCTTGCAACAAAATGCATGAATAATTGAATAGTAGAGTGCCATTGGAAAATTCCCTATTGCTATATTTTCCCGTTGAACCAAAATAGCCCTAATGGATCGACGTGAATGTATAGTAATAAGTGATGCAAAAAGTGTACAACCTCTTTGCCATAGCCGTGTCGACCTCAGCATCATTGGGTTGGTCGCTGAAGCAGTTGAGGCAAAGGTGGCTGTCGGAGGTGTGGAGGAAGATCTAAGGAATCTGTAGACGGCGTCCAAGGCACTGCTCTGTTGTGATGGATCGTTCTGTCGCTAGAGCAAATCCAGTGAGCCGTAAGACGTCAAGGCTGAAGCAGTACAGGAGAGACATCGTCAATCTCAAGTGGGATTCTAATAGCATCTCCAAGAGATGATGTAAAATGGATGTAAAATTAACATCACCAAAAACCACCTGACTACGACAGATGAAGTAAAAACTGTTGACTCTGAACTTAACTGTCGAAACTGAAATTTACTGTGGAATCTGAATGCTACTGTCGAAACTGAATGCAATGGTAGCAAAGAGGCACTTGACATGTAGTTTAGGGAGGGCCTGCAGTTCATCTTCAACCTGCACACCCCTTAGCCGCCTGCCACCACCTGCCGATCTGCCGGCCCTAGCGCCGCCTCGCCGCCCCGAAACAACTCGCCACCGCTGCCCCGGCCAGCCCTCTAGGCCCCCCGCCCCCACCCTGAACCCTAAGATAGATAGTGGGGTACCTCTCCGGCGAGCCCCCGTCCCCGCTGTG
>NC_041381.1:259640870-259649355 GCF_002162155.2 Triticum dicoccoides | reverse complement strand
CCCCCAACCCCTGAAATCGACTGACCCAAAAGTCGATTCAGTCGACTGAAGTGTGGCTTAATAGGAGTAGAGCAGCAGCACGAGCGAGGGGGAGAGCAGCAACAACAGCTGGGCGAGCGAGCGATCGAGCGAGAGCCGGAGCAGCAGTAGCAGCACGAGCGAGCGAGCGAGAGCCGGAGCAGTAGCAGCAGATCCGGCTGGTATGGAAGCCGCCGCCGAAGGGGCCTCGCACTGGGGGAGAGCCGCCGTGGAGATGTCACTCACGGCGCCGACTTCAAGGTAGCCTCTCCATGGGGGTGCGGGATGGAGCACCGTCGGTGTCGGGAGGTCGAGTTAAGGAGAAGGTGCGACGCGATGAGTGTACAACCTCTTTGGTGGCGCCGAGTAGGCCTCGGCTTCGTCCGAGGAGTCGGTGAGGATGCTGCGGTTCCGGTGGAGCAGGCTAAGGCGGCGCTGTGGGGATGGAGCAGCCGCGATAGACGAGGCGATCGTTGGAGCAGCTCCTTGGAGGTGGAGGACGGGGCGGCTGAACCGGCGGGACGGTGAGATGCACGACGGATCCTCATCCGGGGAGGTGGACGAGGGACGTCGAGCTGTTGCGGTGGACGACGTCGTCGGGGAAGAGGCTCCGGCTGGGCAGCGTTGACATGGCGGACGGAGGAGGGTGGGGTTTCGCGGCTGGAGCGGAGAGGTTATGGCTGCCTGGGATTTCGAATGGCGAAAAGGGGGCGATGGGAGGGGGTGAAGCATGACTTAGGGACTCGCTTGTCCAAAATGTAGGGTGTTTTACAAAAGTACCCCCCACCGATTTGAACCAGCGGCCCTTTCGGCTCAGGGTTAGAAGGGGGATTTCACGTGTCGGGATTTGGCAGCTGGAGGGAGTTTTTGCGCGCGTTGTAATTTCAGGATAGCAAGGCGCGGGTTGTGAAGGCGCCAGTTTTGGGAGCACAATATCTGAATTTTCGGGATATAACAAGATGCGGGTTGAATTTTAGGGACAAGCCTAACGTGTAGTACTTGTATGTACCAAATCAATTCGCGCTTCCCTCAACCAAAAAGAAAACGAAAAATAAAACTATTCACACCACACAAAGAGAGAGTCTTGCCCCGTTTTACTAGACAAATGCTATTCAAAGCTACTCCCTCCTTCCATCTATATAGGGCCTAATGCGTTTTTCGATGCTAACTTTGACCAAATATTAGAGCAATGATATATGACATGCAACTTACACAAAGCACACCGTTAACTTCGTCTGTGAAAGGTTCTTTCAATGATATAATTTTCACATTGTGCATGTCATGTACTATTAATCTTGTCAATAGTCAAAGGCGGTCTTAAAAATCTCATTACGCCATACATAGATGGAGGGAGGGAGTATGAATCCATGTTATGTCCGATTAATTTTTTTCGCTTGTTGTATAATGCATGTAACCTACTCATACCAACATTTTAGTGCATTCCAAATGTCTATACTACCGCTGCAATTCGAACTAAATTTGAATTCGTTGCTCTATTGCAATAAAAATCTACAATCATGATTGTTGCCAACTTCAACCATCATTCGTGTATTACCTTAATAACACACCACATGATTACTATAGAGATAGATATGAACTATGTGTACTACATGAACTCGAATTCTATTTTTTTTGAATGCACTTGATGTTGATTCCAAATAATAGTACATTTGATGTACTAACTATATATTCATAATCTAAACCATGTTCCATACGTACACCGTGTTTATCACACAAAGTATAGTGCCCTGCCCCCTACATTATGACAAGTATTTAGACCTGAGTTGCAAAAGCCACACATTAGCCCAAATTATAATCAATGTTCTACATTATGATATCTTCTTCAAGTATCCGTATCCACCTTTTTATAATGAATTATGATCTTTGTTCGTCTTTTACACCTTCACGATCCTCTTCTATTTGTAGCTAGCTAGCGCTAACTTTCTATCGTGCATGCACACGCCCGCCCCCCTCACACACCCTTAGCGTCCCCTCCATCACGCACGTTCATTATTTCTCTTTAGGTCGGCCACCAGCGGTGTGTGTAGGCCACCGGCTCCTTCTTTTTGGCACACACCGGTTGATATACCTCTCTAGCCAAGTGTGCCTACAACAAACACATATATACTTCCCCTCTTCTCTTCTCACCGTCCATGCCCCCATATGTCCAATACGATTCCACGCAGGTGCACACTCCCGCCCCTCTTTTCATTAATCACATGCTCGCACACTCCTCCCCCCTCGACATGGTAGGCCTCTCGCACCACCTCCTAGCCACACCCTCTCCCCCTGTCTGCCTCTCCGGACCTTATTTGCTTCTAACACATGCAGGCGTGTATATGAACTGATCTCCCTACATATAGCTAGGTCGACTATAATTCGTTTTCACCAAGCACCGATACACTTACCTCGCTAGTTATGTCTCTCCTTTTCTCGGACACACGACGGTTGATCTTCCTATGTAGTTACACATGCTTACCACAACCATATCTTCTCCCCTCATCATCCTTGAATACCTCACGACCCATCTCTCACACGCACGTGCATAGACAGACAGACATCCCCCGCCCTCTCTTATTGATATTGCACTTATACCCTCCGTTTGTCTACCAGGCCTCTCCCACCATTTGTGAGACGCCACTTCACCACCAACCCTCCGACGCTCTACCTTTGTCTTTTTCCCAACCTTATTCCTCTGCTACACATATCCATGGATGTTGATCGATCTCCCTCAATACATAGCTAGGTCTCTCTCCTTCCCCACGCATATACTAGTCGACCGGTCTCTACCCCGCGCCCCCCCCCACACACCGATAGTCGAACATTGTAGGTAGGTATCCATGCCACGGAGAAGAACTGCACCTCTGCCCTCTCAAATTCCAGTAGGCCAGCCACCCTGTATCTTTGACGTGGGCAAACACAAATTCGACGGCACTCTTTCTTGATCGCGCATCCACACACTTCATCCATATTTTCAATTCTATCGACATCTCACGTCCATGACCACGTTTCACACACATTGCATATGTTACGTTTTTTTGATTGAGACATCATCAACACATTGCCTCTGTTTCGCACAAACCATCTCTCTCACACCCACCCACATACGTACCTGCACCTAAAGAAGAAGTGCACGCAGGACGCACGTACTCACATCTCGTTCCCGACCACACCCACGCGGGTACACGGTGGAGTTCGTTTCTATACGAAAAGGCCTCCCACGTGATAATTTGACGCGTGTAGCGGTTGTTTACTCAAAGGAGGGTCGGGTACCACGCCTAGAATATAAAATGATTGCCATGGGGAAAATGGAAAAATGGGTTTGTCTCTCGTTAGTCTCGTCACACAATCTCACACAAGGCTGCCGTGGCCTCTCTCTCTCAGCCTTGGTCAATGATCCGACCGCATCCCGTATGCCAGCTGAAGGGAGGATGTGCATCGTCTCTCCATTCGACAGTGTTTAGGCAGCTCGTCCCGATCTGCGGTACCCGCCGTTCTCTCTGACCAAACTCCGGTGCGGTAGGGCCTTCGCCACTTTCTCGCTGCTGCAGTATGGGCAGATCCCGGCCGCCGGCGCCCTCCTAGTAACATCCCGACGACCCTCAGGTACATCTTCCTCCGTCCTTGCTCCACTGCCCATCTTCCCACGTTGCTGCATGTGGATCTTCTTTAGTTGTTTGCTTAAATCGTCTCTCGACCGGCGTACTTTCCATCTTGCAATCTCGTCCTGAAACCATTTTTGATAAACCACCATGTGCTATCTTTCCCTTTTTACATGGAACATGCTTCTTTTTTGTCGGCGTATGTGTCTTCAACTCGTGTTATTGGGCACTAATTGTTTCCTTTCGACCTCCTTTTGCAAACAGGGCTATCCATTTTCACCTCGTTGTTATTGCGACCTTTTGGTGAACTGCACAAATCACTTTTCTGAAGAGTGTTTTGTGCAGTTCCGCCAAAATGTCACACGGGCAACGATTTTACATTTCTGTGGGACCGCGGAAAGGGAGATTGGTTTTGCTATCCTCCTCATCCAACTCCGTGCCTAATCTTCTCCAACAAGAAGTTAGTCCTAAAGAGAGATCGTAGAGGTGATCGTCTTCTATTTATGTGTGTTATGTTTCATCATCTAGTTCCACTATTACTGTAATCACACTGACTGGATATCTTTGCAAACAGGGATGGTCCGCCTGATTTTAGTGGAGCTGCACAAAATGATCGGATTGTGGTGTCCTTCATACACCTCTTTTTAGGCTACAGAGCTGGGTGAAACTAGCTGCCAAGCAATGAACAATGTGCCAAGGAAATGGAGCCATGCCTACGAACAACATCGATCAATTATATTTTTTCTTTATTTGTACACCTTCTCACAACTTTGTCTTCAATTGTGATGTGAATATTGGCGCTGATCTGCGAACCATTGAGATGCATTAGCCATGGTAGTTTCATTTGTATTTGATGGAATGTTGTAACGAGATAATATCGAGGCAAGACACATGAATCCTAAGTTGAAACCTTTTTTTTCCTGCGGGAACCAGAGTTGAAACCTTCATAGCATCACAATACAATTTCATCAAAATTATGCGTACATACAAACAAATCCTGAAGGATTGATAGCAATGCCAGAAACAATTCAACTTTGTTTCGTCGACATGTTGGACACCCTTCATCCGGCTCCACCTGCCATGTAGCAATATTGAGTGCACAACACAACACAACCCAGGTCGTTGCGCCGCAGTAGTAATGACTAGTGAGTAGTCAAATCACAGAGCCCCACCTTCGCCATAGTAAGTTGCTCGGACGAAGCAACCATCATTTCTCTGTTCCTTGAATCCGCTGGTACTCCCATATTCCCATAGTAATAAGTTGCTCGGGCGAATCAACGATCACTATATCCGCTCACGTGTGATGACCACAGGAGCTATCCATTCAGATTGCATGTTAAAAAAATAAAGGTCGATAGCTAATCCGACGAACTTTCAAAAAAAATACTAATGCGGCACCTCAGGCCAAAGCGGCCAGATCGCATTTTGCACGAGAAATTACACACCATGTTTCGTTGACATGTGGTCCCGTTCCAACATATCAGTGAGACGACGGCGAGTTGTAGGAGTATTTCCAAACGGACGTGTAGGCCGGGGCGCCCCTTCGCGAACCGTGGCAAACTGGCAACCGTCCACCGACTCTTCGCCTTTCCCTCTCGATTTGGAACTACTGTCGCACGCTCTTCCTATCCCTCCTCCATTTTCCTTTAGCCCTTCACGCTTTCTTCTGCCATTGTTCGATCGTCTTCTCCATGGAGGGAACAGGACAAAAACGACCCCGTTATTCTTGCCCCGATCTGAAAGATGACGTGGTGGAGGAACTCATTGATCGGTGCGACGTCATCACCTCGGCTAGCATGGAAGGTTCGTTCAAGCCCATTCTTGACTCAACTAATAACATCATTACAAGGAACCCAAGAGTCAAGGAGCGATTTGATCTCCCCTATCTTCTTCGTTGTGACCCCGATGACTGGCGCTGTCACGGCGGAATCCTCGCCCTGTGTAAGTTGATGCCGCTTGATAATGATACGTATGATGTTAAGATGCCATCGCTTGAGGGCAAGGCTTGGGCAGGCGCAAATGGAGATTGGGTTGTCTACATTGGGTCCAACTGTGAGTGGGAAATTGTGAATGTGTACACTCGTGACCGGGTTCCACTTCCAAAAATCTCAGTAGACTGCCTAGAGGTTGAGCACACCGGTATTGTACGCACGTTCAAATACAATCATGTTGACTGTCTTCTACGGAAGATAGCAATTTCTCAAGTTCCCACCCGCTCTTGGAATTACAACAACTATGAAGTTGTTGCTATCTTCGACAAGCTTGTTACCGTCGTTGCTGGTTTGACTCGATGGACATTGCTCAAAAATCAGTTTCTGTACACGCATGAGTACTATGATGCAATTCAATATGAGGGCCTTGTGTTTGCTTCCACCACTCATGGCACTGTTTTTGCATGGAATCGTTATGATTTCGGTACGTTTGTCTTCCATCGTAATTATAATTGTTTCATCCACATGCATGCGGGTTAGCAAGTTTCCGTTTACTAATTAACCTTCTTCTTGTGTTTCCAAGGTCCTGTGAACATTCCACCACCTATACTTGAAAAGTTTTATAACCAAGGGGGATATGAAGATGGTGATGATCACGAGCATGAGGATGAGCAGCGCCCATATACTCGTTGGCGCCTGGCAACTAATTCCGATGGATCACCTCTTCTCGTGTGTATACAGCCCACTGATGATGTTACCGCTAAGGAAGCAGGTGTAGTCTCCCATGGTCGCACTCTCCGCACCTATTCCAACACCCGTTGCATGGTATTCGGGATGGATACTAGTGTGCTAGCGCCAACACCTTCTCCCTAGTACAGAATTGATTGTCTTGGAGAAAACTCGCTCTTCCTTGGACAAAACTATCCGATGATGGTGAAAGGCGATCCAACTATTGTTGACACAATGTTACTAGCACCATTTCTGAGAAGCAACTGTGTCTATACCTCGGACATTAGCGTGGTTCCCTACACTGGTACTGATATAGTAGGACGCTTCAGCCTGGATGATCAGTCCTGCGTTGGTCTCGAGATCGACAATAGATGCCCCATCCCAGAGAATCACTTGTGGTTCAAAGCAAGCGTTTCCAACGCCGAGGAATGGTTTTGTTGAAGTTCATTTCATTGCTTGTTATTTGTTGTGTGGTGAAAACTTTGTATTTATAATGTATCCTCGTTGTCGATGTGGGTTGATGACCTGTTGTATGTAATAAAATGATATGCCTGTGATAAACTTACTAAATTTATGAATGTCTTTCGAGTTGCTTCTGTGAGTGACTGGTGCGACGAGGCAAAAAAATATTTTCCGAATACATAATTGTACGTGCATTGCAACACGTTATCGGATGAGGCCAATCAACAATAGTAGTACACTATTTGTACTAGCTTCACATGCTTCGCACGTCGTGCGGGTGTTTTTACTGTAGCCATATTGTACTACGTAACAAGCATCTCGAATCCTCGATACTAGTACTATATAGTAAGTAGTAGGAGTAGTAGGGTGGCATGGGCCAGAACAAGCATTCACGTCCAGCAGTACGGTACACGCCACCAGAACGACTTCCATCTTACACCATATTTCTTGGAGTCCGTGCTAGTCCAATCTCTTCAACCTCATCGTTTCTCTAACTCAGCCATCGCGCAGCGGGCGAGGTGGGGGTTTGCCGATAGTCGGTTTCCTCAACTGCGGTCCCACTTGTAAGGCCAACTCCAACGCTCTATCAATATATGGATGTACTCTTCTTCCCAATACAAAAACTTGCAATTTGGGGTTGTTGCATCAATTATACTGTAGGGGGTTCCCTTACAGTCTTTCTGTCAAAAAAAATACAAAAACTTGCATCCATTCTACTCCCTCTGTTCTAATAGTCAAAAATATATATGTATCTAGACATGTTTTAGTATATAGGCACATCCATTTTTGGACAAATGGAAGTCAAGTATTTTGGAATGGAGGGAGTACACAATAATTTTTTTAAGTTAGCACAACTAGTCTAATCCGAGAGCACAAATGAAGATTTGGTCAGGTTCTTCCTCCTTTTGCCGACACGTGGGATATCCAGCATCCAGGTCGTGTCATGAAAGAAAATAGAGTGGAGCCACGAGATGTGCATCTTGGGTTAAACTCTAAATAGAATCTTACTACTCTTGAGTAACTCCAAAAGCAGCCACCTAAGATCTTTATTGGATTTGTTTTTCATCGCCATCACGTCGAGGTGAAAGATATGCAAGTTCAGTGGGTCCTCTTGCATTTTCACTGACATGTGGGGCCGCATGTGAGCAAACAGATGATGGGCTCCGCGTGTCCGCTGGCTGGCTGAGAAGAGAGAAAGAGGAAGGCTGAGCATGGACTGTAGGAAATTTGTTCGACATAACCAGCACCTTGATATTCACGTGTGGTTGTTTCTAGAATAAAAAAAAGGAGGTACCCCTACTTTTTTTTGAGGGAGGAGGTACCCCTACTTATGTTACTCCCACTATGCCTAGCCTAAGGTTAGTAGGTGACCTTGCGCTTGGCTCTTCGCCTCTTCCGGAAGTCGATGGTTGTACAGTAGTGCTTCTGGCAATCTGACACCAAATGAACTGCTGCACGTCCACCGCTTGTAAGCAAAAGTTTCTCCTCATGCTGCGAGCCACCGCGCACGCGTTGGCGAGGGACAAGGCGTAATCAAGCTTCTCGTCATTCTGCGAGTTGACCGGACACATCAAAGTTATTTACTAGTAGTACGTACTCTCTCAAAAAAAGGGTTGATCATGTCATTGCTACCATCCCGTGCTCCGTCGTTGAGTACGTGCACTATTCGCGTGCCATCAAGGAGAAAAAATATTGCGTAGGTGCCATCGAAGTGCATGACTCACTTACGGAAAAGGGTTCCCC
>NC_041381.1:259636189-259640708 GCF_002162155.2 Triticum dicoccoides | reverse complement strand
CGCTTTCCCCCCGCACGACTCACTTATGCACTGCTTATCTGATTATCTCCATTTTCTTGCATGACACGTGCACCTTGATGGTAGATGTCTCGCGTGTTGGGAAAAGGATGAACAAAGCTCACGTAAAAGAAAAGAGTTGAAGAGCATAGATTCCCGACGACCGAGGAGCAAGGAACCTCGCGATGGAGCGTCTGCAAGGAACCTTGCGCGTTTTCCCCTGTTTTTTGCCGCCTGCCCACCTATAAACAACTAAAAGAACATGAACTTTTCTCTAACCACTAGAAACGGTACATCAGGATGCTAAGTTGAAGATGTTTTATACTCCCTCTGTTCCCAAATATAATTCTTTTTAGATATTTCAATAAGGAACTACATACGAAACAAAATGGGTGAATCTACACTCTAAAATATGTACACAAGCCAACGCACTAACTCCATCCGATCCAACTCATGCACATACGCGCACAGCATGGAGCACACAACGCACGTACACAATACGTGCATGCACACACGCTCGGCCGCAGAATGCATGTGAATAACGCATGCATGCGCACACACTCGGCTGCATGGAGGCGTGCGCCATCCGCGGCGATGTCCGGTTCGTCGTGCTACGGCGAAGCTCGCACGCAACGGCGCATACGCATCTCTTACAGCACCTCTTTGCCGTCGTTGCTCAACTACTAGTCGGAGATGAAGACGACCGCAGCCTTGGCTTTAGAGCTAGCACCGATGGAAAAACACGCACGCTGCACGCACACGAGCACATACGGAGTGCCCATGACGTGGTGGTGGTGCGTCCCCAGTCGCCTCTACTCCTTCTGTGCACGTTGTCTATCAAGGCGGCTGCATGCTAATGATGATGTGGGTGAGATCTTCTAGGACTCAGATGATGACGAGGAAAATTATGAGACACAAGGTGACGTATACCGTCAAGGTCCACAGTCAAGGGGGTGCTAGCAAGTGCTTAGATGTGCTTAGAGCAAGTACAATAGAGTTGAGTCAGCGGGCTATATGGAATAAATAGTAGTATATTTCTGCTTAGTTGGAGGAAAGAGAAGAGGAGAGAGAAGGTAAGCGGGCTCTTCGTGAAGAGCTAGCTCTAGCACGTGCTCCTAGGCACTTTGTACATGTTGACTATAAGATGGGCTGTAGGCTTATAGCCTGCAGCTGGCTATACTATTAATGCTCTTTAGATGAGGTGCTAAGTGCATTAAATGGCTTAGTAACTCAAGTGTTCAATGCGTAGGTGCTTAGTTTATTGGTGCCACATCATATTTTATGCCTACGTGGCAGGCTTAGCAGCTATACATGGTGGAGCACTAGGAGAGGCCAAGGCTGGTCATAGTGGGGAGTAACTTGTACTGTAACATATTACTATGTTACTCTAAACATCTCTATAAACCAGAAAGCAGGGAGTAGTAACATAGACTTGTGTCATATGCAGAGTATGGGAGCACATGATAATTCCCCGTCCGAACTGATCCCAAGTTGGCTTCTCACCTTCTTGGCCCAACAAAAACCCCTCCCCTCTCCCGCGCGCGCTTCCCGCCCGGCGCCAGCTAAGCCCGCCGCTCCACATTGATGGCAAGTCAGGGCGACGCGACCTCTCACTGCTTCCGCCGTTAAAGCGGCGCGCCGACCGAGGGCACCGCCCGCTGCATGCCTGGCAATTCAGACTACACAGTGGATAGTAACTTTTAGAGCAAGTGCAATAATTAGATGACATAAGCAGGCTATAAGGATTTGAATATAGTATTTATGCTTAGTTAAAGGAGATAGAAGAGAAGCGGATTGTAAACGTGTAGCCGGTTGTACTCCAACATACACTCTACTTTGTGAGACAAAAGGTGGGGCCATTATTAATGATATTGTATTTATACTAAAGGGACTAACGGACGCCTTAATTACTCCGTTTTTGAGCCAAACCTTGGTGGAGCTATTATTGACTTTTTTTGAGCTATTATTGACTTGGACGTGGGGTTTGGGGGCCAAAGGCCTACTATTGTACTCCGACCTGACATGCTCTACCCTAGCCGCCGCTGTATCATATGGTTTCGCACCATTTCAGATCTTAGCGCTGCCACGCAATTCTTCTCCAGTCCTCCTTCCGGCGTGCACCGCGAGAAGGGACAGCGGTCCTCCGAACCCCGCCTTTCATGATCCTGTACGAGAGAGGGGCGATCAGGTTTTTGGGGAGCACACTCCTGTGACTGCTGCCAGCGACGACTTCCTCAATGACAACGTTCTTCCCCGACCTCGGTAACCTCTTCATTAACGACATGAGTGACAACATCAACCACATCGGTTCTGCTCCCGCTGTACAATATGTGATTCTGTCCTCCTGGTTTAGTCCGCATCATTACGTTGATGTTTGCAATTATCGTCATGATCTATTTACTACTGATTCAGATTAAATCTCATACTAAATTGCTCATATATTCAAGAATCCAATCCAAAAACCTGATCACAGGCAATTTACGCCGAGTGGTTTTGCTGTGCTTTTAAAGCCGCCTAGTTTTAAGGAGGTGCAATATAAAAGGTGGCGCACAAGAGCAGTATATTGGTTTTAGATCATGTACTGCTATGACGCCACTAAGGGTAAGCCTGAGGGCAATCTTAATCCTACACAGCAGGAAGCTTTTCAGAACATGGATACCCTCTTCAAAGCCGCCCTGCTGAGTGTTCTTGACGATTCCATTGTGGATTCGTATATGTTGTTTGACAGTGGAAAAGACATGTGGGCTGCGCTCGAGGCCATGTTTGGGCCCTCAGGCGCTGGCAACGAGTTTTACGTCATGGAGCAATTCTGTGACTACAAGATGACTGATGAGCGCTCTGTTGTTCAGCAGACTCATGAGATACAGTCACTCTCTAAGGAACTTGAGTACTTTAAGTGTGTGTTGCCGGACAAATTTGTTGCTGGGACCATCATTGCCAAGCTTCCACCTTCGTGGAACGATTTTGCTACTTCTCTGAAAAACAAGAGACATGAGTTTTCTGTTTTGGATCTCATTAGCACTCTTGATTTTGAGGAGAAGGCGAGAGCAAAAGACACACGTGCTCGGGTCACCGAGGGAGCTTCTAGTGCCCAGATGGTACACGAGAAGAACTTCCAGCTCAACCAGCCCCAAAACAACAAGAACAAATCTCAGGGGAAAGGCAAGTTTGATGCAAAGAACAAGCCGTCACATTCTACCAACTTCAAGAAGAATTCTCATAACGGGAAGGGATACAAACCTCAATTTTGGTAGCACCGCACAAAATTTATATGGCTGCATCTACCTGCTATCAGCTAACCTCATGGTGCTCCAGGTATTCCTACATTCGTAACTAGGTACAATGACCACCGCAAGATGAAATTAGCTTATTCGTACGTTGACTTGCTGAATGCAATGCGGAACGATCCTGTCATGTGTGGAGGAGCAAACAGTGCAGCCGAAGGTGGAAATCAACCAAGTACTTATGAAATTATATGTAATCTTCCTCAGGCAGGTCAGTATCCCCTTCGTCCAGATGATCGTGTTTTGTCATGCCGAGCTATTGATATGTGCTACTGTTTTGCAACACCGTTTAAGTATAGCTACTGTTTTCCTATCTTTTCAGATTCAGGACAATGAATATGATATTAGGGGAACTGCACAATATGGACCCATGTTGAGTCATCTCTATTGCCTCATGTGTTTGCTGCAAATGTGTCAGCATCAATTGCAAGATGAGGCAGCTAGCTAGCTGTGGAGTTGCCAACATGCTCAAAGTGCTCGCACAATTGAGAAGAAACAAGCATGCCCAGGAAATTAATGCGTGCGCAGGGAGGCCCTTTGCTCAGAGAAGCATCGATCGATTTTCTTTATTTCCACACCTTCTCACAGTTTTGTACATTGGTTATAGTATGGTGAATCATTGAGATGCATAGACATGCTGATCTTTTGTTCTTCTGAATGTTAGTTTAATGTGAGTGTCTGCATCCAGTACCGCATCCTCTAATTTGGTGGATGCACACAGAGAAAATAAATCTCCTTAATTTACTCCATAACCACCCTATTAAATAGGCCTAGTAACAAACCAGGCGCATGCAGTGGCCGGCGGGCACATGCATCCTGCATGCATGGCCAGTCATGCAGCAACGCAAAAGAAGAGAGCGGTTCTTGGGAAAAAGCGAGTAGTTAGTGCAGCGGGCCTTATAAACACGAACAGCTCGCTCTCCCGCTTCCGTCTCCCCACCCAATTCCCCCCACTTCCCAATCTTCCTCACTCGTCCAGAAAACCCCGCTCACCTTCTTCCTCACTCGTACAGAAAACGCCCGCTCCTCTTCTTCCACTCCTACAGAAATCCCCAGCCCTCCTTCTTCCCCACTCGCACTGCCACTAGGCTCATCTCTGGCTACTCTGCTCAAACCCGTGAGCTCAGCGCGACGCCCACAAGGAAAATGGTGTCGGCTGGCCCCAACCCCAAGAAGATGAGGCTCCCGCCATCGATGACGCCGGTTGTAGATCCCGCACCCAGTAGCACGGGAAGAAG
>NC_041381.1:259622876-259635924 GCF_002162155.2 Triticum dicoccoides | reverse complement strand
TCCGGTGGACCGCATCAGCGATCTCCCGGACGTCATCCTTGAGGAGATCATCTCGCTTCTCCCCACCAAGGATTGCTGCCGCACACAAGTCATCTCAACTCGGTGGCGCCCTCTATGGCGCAGCACGCCCCTCAATCTCGACTGTCGTTAGATATCTGTCCTTCTTGAATTTGATCTCATCAGAGCCATTATCTCTTCCCACCAGCAGGGCCCCGTTCAATGCCTCTGCATCCCGACAAGCTACCTGCTGTCCATACCTGGCAAGGTGGACGCTTGGCTGACATCCCCTGAATTCAGAAAACTCCAGCAGTTTGAGTTCTACCATTACCACGAAAGTTTCATACCACGAACATACCAAGAATTCGTGCCCAACAACGTTGTCCATCTCATGGTTTTCCTCCTGTCTCCACACCGCCACCTTCGCCCGGTGCCATCTACCAGACGATCTGGTACAAATACTTTGACTCCCACTGCTAAAAAGAGTTCCGCTTGTGGTGGTTTATCTGTCGGAGGCCTCACTGCACAACATCATCCACTCCAGTTGCCCTGCCCTGGAGCGCTTGCTGATTGTTATGGGAATAGAAATCGGTATCAGTTGTCTCCAAATAAAGTCGCCTCACCTTAAAAGCATTGGAATTTGTTTTGAAGGACAACAACTCATCATCGAAGATGCCCCTTCACTTGAAAGGTTGCTCCTTCATAATTGTTATACACCTTCAGAAATAACTGTTGTCTCTGCGCCAAAACTGGAGACCTTGGGTGTAATTTGTGACCCATTTAATAATCACAAGGAGTTGGTGTTTGGCTCCTCACCTTTTCAGGTACCGTATATTATCATCTACACATTTGTAATCATATGCTGCATTTTTCATTTGTGCGCATAAGTTTTATATCATCTTGGAGTATACTTTGGGTACTAATATTATGTTATATGCTCAATGAAGAGTTCGTCCATTGATAGTCTATCAATGCTGCTGGATTCTGTCAAGATCATATATATCAGAATGTATAGTTTTGATCTGGGCATAATTATTGGCTTGCTGCGATGCTTTCGATCTCTGGAGAATTTATACATAGAGGTGATGATTTCATGCACATTGAAAGCCCGTATATATTGTACTAGAATTAACTGTTCAGCTGTCATTCTTTCGACCTACTCTTTTTTCAGACCTTAACTGTTTTCAATCTTCATGTCTACTTAGGCAGAACAACATGGAGAAAAACATATAACCAATCGTTGGCGTAAGAAGCACAAGGATTTTCTCAGTTCTCATGACATTAGTTTGAGGACAATAACGATGAGACGATATGCATCCAACCAGGCAAACAGAAGCTTTGTCACATTCTTCCTGTTGAATGCGAGGTTACTATTGTCTTTGAGGCTTAATTTTTATAGCAAGAGATTTCTCACGGACGAACATGTTGAACAGCAAAAAAAGAAGTTTCAGGTGGACAAATGGGCTTCTAAACGTGCTCGGCTTCTATTTTGCAAAAAGTTGTAGACATCCTAAAATAAAAAAAAATCCACAGGATGTTGATATTATGGATCAGACTGATCCATTTGTTTGTGACTGCAAAAAAGAATGGTTGGGTTTTGTCTAAAAATTTGATGAACAATTAATCCTTTGGCTTTTTGTACCATTTGTATGCTTGACTTGCATGTTGTTGCCCTCGTACTCCCCTCCACCTACCACTACACTGCCGCATCTTCCATGGCTGCTGTTCGTTCCCGTCCGAGGCCTTGCCGTCGTTCTCCGCCTTGGTTAGCTCGATATGCTCGCCGCCGTCTGGTGTTGTCAAGATGGTCAACTACCAAGAGGAATCAGGAGAGGACTGTACGTGGAGAGGCTGACAGTAGGGACCCACCAGGGTCATTGCATTTTGCAAGCAGGTGGCTCGTTATTACGAGCCAAAACAATACTTCCTCCTAATTGTTTGACAACTAGGTTCCACGCCATTGTCAATGTAGTCAATAAACAAGAAAATTACACAACGAGCGGATAACACCAGGGACCCAGCAGCTCGCCCAGTTGTTTTTCAGTTTCAGAGACGGAGCTCAACTGCGCACTGTGCGGGGGCTGTGGCCCATCTAGCCCATGCTTACGCTTTTATTAAGCACATGGCGAGCCTAGTTGATATTTTTTTCTTTCTGAAATTGGCTAGCCCAGTTCTTTTTTTTGGAGAATACCAAAACCGAGGCCTACTTGCTTTTCTCAGCCCTGCTGGGCTGCAAATCTTTCAAGACGAGGAAGGATAAGAAACGGGCTTCCACAGAAAACGGGCTATAAGTTGTAAGAAATGGGTTGTAAATTTTTAAACCAAAGCCTACCGGCAATTGCATTAAAATATCATTTTTTTCAGGATTTCTCTACTCTCTACTCTTATAAAAACCAAAGCCAACTGGCAATTACATTAAAATATCATCTTTTCACCCACAAGATAAACTACTCATACAAATGCATCTTCATGTTTCGTGCAATGAACGGGCATCATGGTAGTTAAGATTCTAAATTTCATTCATTTTTTTGCGGAGAATTGTTTTTTTAATTTTATTTTGATATAATCTTTTGAAAACTATTTTTAACGTGACTCGAAATTTCGTGATTAAAAGAGTTCGGACCCCACCGAAATATGCAAAATTTTGTTGAATTTTTTAGCAGTGCCCAGAATATATGGTCTGTAATGCTAATAAAAAGAATATGGGCTTCAAATATCCTAAAGAATTAGCAAATGGGCTGTAAATTATTGAAAATAATGGCTAATGGGCTGTATGCTATTTTCCACAGATTTGGAGGCTGACTTCTGGGCCTACTAGGTTGACGATGTCGCTGTCCTAATTTTTTTTTGACGCGTGCGCAAGGCTTTGTCAACCTAGTCAACACACAGCAGTGACTGTTGGATGTCCATCCAACAGCCGCCATGCTTCTTCAATCTCTGATCTTCCTGCTCCAGCCGCTCAAACCAGCACCGGCGGGACTGCCTGCTCCCTCCTCCCGTGGTTGGATGTGCTACCGCCAGGCCATCCCTCTAACCACCCACACATCATGTTATTTTCCGGCGATGTCAGCCTCACCCCGCAGCCGACCAGTCAGCGCTCGTTCTCCCCTCAGCGTGGACATCTGTTGCGGTGGCTTCACCGGCTTCGGGTGGTTCTCTTCCTGGGCCCCGCCCTCGTCCATCACGTTTCTGCTCTCGGCGCGGCGAGGTCAACATGGTCAACAAACAATAGCCATCAGAAGAGGCGGACAGTAGGGGCCCACATAGGAAAATGCCTCCTTATTACGCGCAAAATAATGATTCCTCCACCTGATAGCTGGGACCCACCAGAAGGGTCTCTGTATTTCGCGAAAAAACGTTCCCCCGCTGTCAGCTCGGACCCATCGGAAATGCCTCCTTATTACGCACAAAAAAATGAATACTCCCCCTGCTAGCTGGGACTCACCTTGGTGGGAGGCTGACTTGTGGGCCTACTAAGTTTACGGGGACGGAGGGCTTTGTCAACTTAGTCAATATGAACGACTCTAGCTCCAGTGACCGTACGATGTCCATCCAACGACCGTAGTGCTTCTTCAACCTCTGGTCTTCGTGCTCCAGCTGCCCAAAGCAGCGCCGGTCGTGTCGCGTGCTCCTGCCTCCCGTGGCCGGTTGTGATGCCGCGGAGGCCTCACTGCCCCCTACTACTCCCACCGCTGGCCAGGCCATCCCTCTACTCACCAACACCCCCTGTTATTCTGTGGCGATGGCAGCCTCACCCTCATACTCCTCTTCGCGTGGGAATCCATTGCTGCGTCTTCCCCGGCTCCACGTCGTCCCCTTCCTAGGCCTCGTCGCCGTCCACCGCCGTGGTGCTCTCGCTGCGGCGTGGTCAATATGGTCAACGATGGACTTCCATCGGAAGAGTACTGTGCGTGGAAAGGCTGACAGCTGGGTCCACAGTGGCCGCAAGGAAGTGCCTCCTTATTACGTGCAAAAAAATTATTCCTCCACCTGACAGCGGGGACCCACTGGACGGGCCACCATATTTCGCGAAAAAATGTTTCCCCCTGACTGCTGGGACCCACCAGCTACACCTTCGCACGCAAGGAAGTGCGTCCGGGCAAAAAAATCGATTCGCCCCCTGACTGCTGGGACCCACCAGCTACATCTTCGCACGCAAGGAAGTGTGTCCGGGCAAAAAAAACGATTCACCCCCTGACTGCTGGGACCCACCAGCTACATCTTCGCACGCAAGTGCCTGACAGTCGGGACCCACCTGGTCGAAGCGTACGTAGCATTGTCATTCTAGTCGCGAACGTGTACATACATACTGGTCGTTGTAGAGGCACGCACGTGTCGTAGTAGAGGCGCGCACGTAGGATGTACACGTATGTATAGCGGCGAGGGTGCAAGAAAGAAATACGGCCACGTACGTACATACGGGCAGGGTCTCGAACGCCTACTCGCGCATACGTACATGGCTGGGTCGGAATGGAGAAACAGCGTCGTCGTCGTGTTCATGGGGAGGCAACGGATGCGTCGTGTTCATGGGGAGGCAACGGAACGTGTCGTGTAGCAACGGAACGCGTGGGAGCCAACCGGCTTGGACGGAACAGGAGATGGAAACGAGGCCTGGCGTACCGCAGAACGGAGGAAACGGCCTTGTGTTCGACCGACCACGTTTGGAACGGGGTCCTGTTGATCGGGAGGGGTGTGGCGTACCGCAAAATGGAGGAAACAGACCTTCTATGGTTGAAACGGGGGTCCTCTTGATAGGGAGGGGTGTGGCGTACCACAAAACGGACGAAACGGACCTCCTACGGTCGAAACGGGGGTCCTGTTCATCAGGAGGGGTGTGGCATACCGCAAAACAGACGAAACGGACTTGTGTTGGAGCGCTACGGTCGAAACAGGGGTCCTGTTCATCGGGAGGGGTGTGGCGTACCGCAAAACAGGACTCCACGGGATATTGTTCGTCTCCACCGTCGACCTCCTCCAGCCTCCACGGGCTACCGTCGACCTCCTCCAGCCTCCACGGGCTCCTGTTCATCCAGCCTCCACCGCGTGCTACTCCATCAGCTACTGTTCAACCACCCCTCCACCATCTACTATTCATCCAGCCCTCCACCGTCTACTCTTCATCCAGCCATCCACTGTCTACTATTCATCCAGCCCTCCACACCACGGGGTCCTGTTCAACCACCCCTCCATGGCCACCACTCCACCATCTACTGTTCATCCAGCCCTCCACACCACGGGTCCTGTTCATCCAGAGGCATCGCCGCCGCTCACTTGTCATCCAACTCCCCCTGCAACGCTCACTGTTCATCCAATCGATCGGCTTCAATTAGCAGCATAGCGAAGGAATCACTCCATCGGGTTCAGTTAACAGCCATCGATCGATCGCTCGGGTTCAGTAACGCGTAGCCTGCAGTGCAATCGCTCGGGTTCAGTTAGAGCACAACGCCTCGCTCGGGTTCAGTTAGAGCCAACTCCTCGCACGTGTACGAGAGAAACGTGCATCGCTCGGCCCCCGACCTCCCACCGTAACCGGCAACTCCCCGAAATTTTCCTCCCCCTCGCTTCTACCACGGTTTTTTCCGTCATGGACGGCCCAAAGAATGTCATGCAGTTGCGTCTCCGGCCCGCCCAGGACGAAAAGCCCATTTTCTGTCATGATTTTTTGTCATAGAAGTAGGAACCCACCACATCTATGATGATACCGGGTTTTGTCACAATTATCGTCATAGAAGTGTCATGTGTATGATAGAAAAAAAATTCGTTCGGCCCAAAATGTCACAGATGTGTCTTCTTTTTGTAGTGTCGGTGGGACTGATTCGCTCACTTCGGTGGGACCGAAGCATTCCAAAAAGGAAACAGGGAGTTTGCATTGCAGACTCGGTGGGACTGATCGCTCATTTTGGTGAGACCGAAATGTTAAGAAGGGAAACGGAGAATTTTCAATCCCATCTCGGTGAGACCGAGATCCCTATCAGTGAAACCGAACTGATTAGGGTTTGTGGCAGTGGCTATGTCAAATGAACTCGGTGGCGCCGGATATATCAAATCCATGGGGCTGAGTTTATCTTTTAGGTTTAGGACATATGTGGAAATGAGAAAGTTGTTGAGGGTTTTTGAGCATATCACTAAGCATTTTGATCAAGTAAGCCATTAAGCAACACCTCATCCCCTTTTAATAGTATTGGCTTTCCTATGGACTCAATGTGATCTTGGATCATTAAAAAGAAAATGTAGAGTCTTGAGCTTGTTGCCAATATGTGTCCTTAGCATTTTGAGGGCTCCACATCTCTAGTCCATGCCATGCCAATCATTGAACTTTCTGAAATGATCATCTTTAAAGAGGATTAGTTCAATGAGCTATATATTGTTAAGAATTACCAAAACCACCCACGGATTAGTTGTAGTTTCAGATAGGCGCAGTCTATAATAGGGTTAATAGGCTATGGCATTTTGTAATCAATAGCAAACTAAATTAAGCCAAGCAATGTAATTGAACAATTTTGCAATAAGTGGCTAACTAAAATTTCGAGAAGCAGTACTACAAAAAAAATACACTTCCATGATCATACGTGTTTGTCAGAGTAGGTCACATTTTCTGTCATGCATGTACATCCATGACGATTTTATGACAAAATCAAGATAGTCATACCTGTGCTATCATAGAAGTGTTCCATGACATTACCAAAATTATCATCACGGAAATGTCCACTTCCATGACGATAAATCGCGCGTCATAGAGGTGCTTTCATCAAGGGTGACCGACATGTGGCATCCACCGTAATGGCTCGTCGTTAAACTATCGGGTCCGGTTTTGGATCCGATAACCCGTTAACAGCCCCGACCAATGGGGATTTTCCACGTGTAAAATCATCATTGGTTGGAGGAAACACGTGTTGGCACCATTGGGACAGATGTCATCCACTCATTGGACCGAAGGTGCCTATGATACGTCGACATGTGGCACGGCCCAATAGAGGCCCTTTACTATGAAAAGGCCAGCCTGTTTGACTTGGTCAAAAGGTGGCGAGCCGACCCATGGAAAGCCTGTTAACGACATGTTCACATATAGCCCATTTACAGCCCGCTAACCCAGGGCCCGTTAGAACCTATCCTAATTAGGCCCAGTAGCGTCATCTAGGCCGTCCAATATGATTACAACCTGTTTTAACTTCCGGCCCATGTATGGCCCATGATGTCTTTCAGCCCATATGAGGCCCTTTGTAACTCTTGGCCCATTAACGGCCCGTGGTGAAACTGGCTGGTAATGAACAGTGTATCACTTTATACCCATTAATGGGCCATTATTCCATTGGGCCGTTTGCAGCCCATGTTATCTTTCGGCCTTCTCAGGACGCATTTATTCTTGGGCTCATTTCCAGCATTCGGTTACTTACGGCCCGTTACTGTAATATTCTGCTTGTGGGCCAAATTCAGCCCGTGGTTACAGTCGGCCCGTTTGTGGACCATTAATACGTTGGGCTGTTTTCATAGCGTCATCAAATACGGCCGATTAACGACGACCCATGACCGGACGATTCCAACTCTAGCCCATTTACGGCCATAATGCGGGCTGTTATAGGCCCATGTTTGGCCAATCGATCATACGACCCGTAGAAGGCCCATTGATGATACGGCCGAGAGAAGGCCCATTGTGTCTACGGCCGGTAGAAGGCCCATTGTTTCTACGCCTCGTAGAAGGCCCATTATTTCTATGGCCCGTAGAAGGCCCATTGTTTCTACGGCCCATAGGAGGCCCAGTGTCACTACGGTAAATATGTAGCCCATGGTTATTGTGGCCTAGTTTTAAAAAATAGGTTATTGCGGCCACTAGCAAACCACAGAAAAAGAATTGCACTGACTACAAGCAAACAAATAAACAAAACAACAAGGAAATAAATAAGCAAGCAACTTACGCTAGGCTATCACGACTACTACACATATTACATCCACTGGGCATCAAAGTTCGCCACTAGTGCAAATATAGGGAACAAAGTAGCATATCATATACGCTGGTTGTCAAAGTTGGCGACCAATGCAAATAAACACCGTAGCAAAACAAGTCTAGAACTGAAACCACTTCAGAAGATCTCAAGAAACAATATCCTGGGTACCCATAATGCTGGCAAGATGCTTAGCAAGCTTATTAACTTTCTCTTGTTTGGCGCTTAAATCCTCCAATGCTTGCTATTGCACCAGAAAGTATGCATCTGAATTCTACAGGGACTTCCTCAGTCCTTCAGTTTCCTGTCGCAGCACATCTGATCGATGTCTTTCAGCTTGAAGTTGAGACTCAGGAAGACAAACTGATTTAGGCAGCAAGTTCGAAGAGCTTGTACCAGTAGTAGTGGCCAGTAACTCGAACACTACATCAAGACAGGACTTTTGGGTTCTCTCACCGTCATCAAGACAGTTTTTATCAGCTTTCTTGGAGACCAACAGGAATGTCTCACTATCTTGAACCTTATCTGCATTACTTCCATTACCATTGCATAATGGGGTACTGTTCTCCAATATTTTGTCCGCATTCTAAAAGAGAAACAAGCAGGCACATCACAGGTTTACCATGTTGTATATGAAATTCATTTTGGTAAATCAGTTCAGTAGTAAAGTGGACAGGATAACAGCATGAAACAAACATATATCTATGTACCATCGTCACTTTATGGTCTATATCATTCTAGTTTTTGTTGCCAAATCAAGATAGAGACACAGTTCAAATAATATTTGTTCAAGACAAAGCAGAATAGACAAAATATAAGTGTGGGAAACTATAGAGCAATAACAACACTTGCAATGTGCATGACATGAGAACATAACTGTTTATTCAATTGAAACTGAAATCAACATATAACAAGTTACAATAGCAGACCAGTTAAATAAACAGGTTTAAAACATACCTGTTGCGCCATTGGAGTTTCAATTCCATCCTTCAAATTTGAAAATAGTTGGTATGAGTAAATACAGTGATGCAAGAGCAAAGGACTATGAACCATAGCTATAGAGCCTGACCTAACAACAATTCTTCTTCTCCTTTAAGTGTTGAGTTGGGATTCAGAGTGGTGGTCCTCGTGCTTTGGGCACTGCAGTTCCCTTACTAACTGCTCGTGTTTGTGGTGCTCTGTGGTGGAGACGGTGCTGTGTCAACTGGAACTGGGTTACTATCTGCTGGGGTTGGGGTTATAAGGGGTGTAGCTGGTTCTCTATCCAACTGGGTAGGGGTACAATCTGCGAGAGTCTGGGTTATGTGTGGTGGGGCTGGTTCTTGGGCAAGTACAACCGTGGTTCTATCTGCATCAACTAGTAGCACTTCCTTTTCTGAAGACCGTGTTATTACTCCCTTAGACATTGCCATCACCCTCTCCAATTCAAATGGTTGATAAATAAGAAAAGTAATTGAATGTGCAAATATTGTATGATAGACAGGTGCAATGGATAGTGGGGAATAAAATAGGGCATGAAATAATCCACATTTATGTTGTCTAACCAAACCGGATAGCATGACACAATTTCACATATATGATGGCTAACTAAATAGGATAGCATGAGACAATTTCACATTATGATGGCTAACTAAAAAAGATGGAAAGACATAGTTCAAAATATGATGACTATGTAAATAGGATGACATGATATAACTATATAATGTGTTTATTAAATAGGTTGGCATGCAATAATTCACATACATGCCGCCTATGGAAACATGATAGCATGATATAATTCATGGATAGAATGACATAATTCAAAATATGATGACTGTAAACACTAAACAAGATGAGATGATAAAACTATATGATGCCTTTATTAAATGGGTTGCCATGCCATAATTTATATAGATGTTGTGTATGTAAACATGATGGCATGATATAATTCAAATGTATGATTTATATAGTAAGCAAGTAAGCAGATGGCAATCCATATATGATGTAAACACTAAGCAATGCAAGACAACATGTGTGACATGGGTAATATAACCCTGCCAAGTTTGAGGATAGACCTGAGGGGGGAAATAGGACTGGTCATCAGTCTCTGAATCCTCCTCTGAGGAGCTCTCTGTAACCAGCAAGATGTCTGCTTCAGCAGGTAGCATTGTCTGCTCTGAATACCTTGTTTTCACTCCAGATACTTTCATCACCGCTTCAAATGGCTGATGCATAGGAAGAGTAGTTAAATATACAAACGTTCTCGACAAATGGACCATGTAATACAAAAAAATCATAGCATGATATAATTCACATACATGATGATTGGCTAAACAGCATGGCATTACATAATTCATATATATATTGCCTTTGCAACAAGATAGCATTGCATAATTCACATATATAATGTCTTGCAACAAGATGGCAATGCATAATTCACATATATGGTAATTAGACACTAAACAGGTGGCATTCACACAAATCATGTCTAAACTAATCAAATGACATAGCAACGCAGGACACCATACGCACGATATGAGCAACATAACCCTGCCAAGTTAGAGCATACACCTCGGGGGGGATAGGACTGGTCATCTATCTTTGAATCCTCCTCTGAGGAGCTATCCGTAACAAGCGAGATATGCGCTTCGTCAGTAGCATATCTGCTCTAAAGACCTTGTTTTCACTCCAGAATTTTCCATCATCGTGTCAAATGGCTGATGCACACGAAGGGTAGTTGAATGTACTAACATTGTTGACAAATGTAATACGTAACGAAAAAAGGATGGCCTGATATAATTCACATATAAGATGACTGGCTAAGCAGGATGGCATTGCGAAATTCACATATATGATGCCTTGCTAAACAAGATGGCGTTGCATAATTCATATAAACGATGAATAAACTAAACAGATGGCATTCACACAAAGCATGTCTAAACTAAGTAGATGACATATTTGATGTATAACGTAAGCAATGCAAGGCACCATATGCATGATATAACCAACATCAGCATGCCAAGTTAGAGCGAAGACCTCAGGTGGTAAATAGGAGTGGTCTTCTCCTTCTGAATCCCCCTCAGAACAGATATCTTCCTCTTGATTACAATCCGAAATGGGAGGAGGGGGGACTGCCTTTGCGCCTACCATGGAGCGACGTCTGCATGAAATTTTATTGCCATGCAAGGCTCGTCTCTTTTGCTCTACATGTTCAGTTCCATTGTGTACAATAACAGACATGCATAGGAATAAAATATAGTGAGATTATGTAAGGAGTGCAATGCAGAAATCTAGAGTGATGGTAGCAACCTATGGATAGACCCAAAACCAATGATAGCAGGCAGATAATGGTTTCAGTTAAAAATACAGAAAACGGCTTCTTTACTGTTTGCTTCCCACCCAACATGAAACTCGTAGTAGACACCAGAGATTAAGAAGATAGTAGATATATACTATTGGTTGCGGCCCCAATATGTATCCCAGAACCATTTAAAAACTCAAGTTTGACCATTAGTTTGGAGTTGACTCGGAGTCTAATTGGTGAACGGGACGATAAAGTAGCATGTAATATTAAGCGATGCATAACATAAGCAGACACGAAAGAGTGCGAAATCTCTTGCGGACCCGTGTAGTCCTCGACGTCATCTGCTCGGTTGATGATGGTAATGTAGTTGTCATGGCTGCCGGCGGCGGGGAAGAAGATCTGAGCCAGCGAAAGACAGTCTGGAGGCCGGATCCCTACTGTGCTGGACCCTTCTGTCATTGGAGCAGCTGAGTTGGGGTGGATAACGGCGCAACAGGAGTGGGACAGACCATGCAAGGTTTTCTTTAACAACTATCTATAAGAGAAGTAATTCTATAAAGGCTCGTTTGAATTGGAGGATTCTAACAACACATGGATGGGAAATACACAGTAATAGGATAGGAATGCACGTGGAAAACAGAGAATTTGAAAACACAGGATTTCTGCCAATCCGGGTGTTTGGTTCACAAGAATTGGAAGATCACAGGATGCAAAGAAGCATGGTGAGATTAAGTCAAACCACAAGAAAATGTACGGTTATAATGCTATTATGCTACTATCTCTTAGTCTTGTGCTTCATGAATAGAATTTGAAAAGGAGGACAAGCGGATATTAAAATTCCTACGGTTTTTCTTTCAAGGAGACACTAAAGGAACAAATCCTACAGTTTTCCTTTGCTCCATCCCTTTGAACCAAAGGCATGAATAGTAGTACCATAGGAAACTTTCCAATTCGTATGATTTTCCTTCACTTTTCCTTTCAAGCACTGACGATTCTAGTAAGCAGGCTTGAGCAAGGAAAAGCCTACACTCAAAAAAAATTGTGCTACTTCTACTAGTTTGGACCCAGGCCACTGCCCTACTAGCTCAACTCCCAGGCCCATCGACAAATGCACAACTCAAACATGCAGAGATAAATAATGATGGCGTTCAAAAGAGTCCATCAGGATAGCTAAGTTGCCTAGTACCTCACTGCTTGTCATATAGTTGGAGAAACTAATCGTATTTCACGTTACTGCATGTGCGCAGTGGACAACCTCTTTGGCGAAGCCATGTCGATCTCAGCGTGATTGGGTTATTCAGTGAGGATGATCCGGCTAACTTGGTTGTCGGAGTAGGGGAAGAAGATCTTAGGCATCTTTAGATGGAGCCTGGGGTACTACTCCGCTATGATGGAGGGTATCATCGTTGGAGAAGCTCCGGTGAGTTGTACGATGCCGAGGCTGAAGCAGGACAGGAGAGACAATGTTAGCCTGAGTGGAATTCTAATAGCATCTCCAATAGATGACGTAATATATATAACCACAAAGTGCTAGATGTTAATACATCAGCCGCTCATCTCTGAACTTAACTGTCAAAACTGAATTTAACTATCGAAACAAAACTTAACTATCGAAACTGAATTTTGTTGTTGAAACTCAATTTTACCATCGAAACTGAACACACTAGAGGTGAGGCTACACGTCAGTCGACTGACTTTTTCATCGCTGGTCAGTTGATTTTCCAACCGTTGGATACGAAATCAAGGGCATGCAGTTCATTTTCAACCTCCACTCCCTTGAGCTGCTAGCCACCACCGGCCAAACAGCCACCCCCCGCCGGCCGTGGCC
>NC_041381.1:259619746-259622765 GCF_002162155.2 Triticum dicoccoides | reverse complement strand
GCCACCGCCCCACCACCGCCGGCGACCACCGCCCCCACACTGAACCCTAAGATAGATAGTGGGGTACCTCTCTAGCGAGCCCCTCTCCCTGGTGCAGCTGGTTCTTCCTTAACTCCGGCGAGCCAGCCCACCCCCTGAAAATCGATTTATCCAAAAGTCAATTCAGTCGAATGAAGTGTAGCTAAATCGGAGCAGCATCGCAAGCAAGAGCAAGAGCGAGAAGCAGCGCGAGCAAGAGCAAGAGCAATATCAAGAGCAGACCAGGCAGGGGACCAAGAGCAAGAGCAGAGCAGCAGTGCGAGCGAGAGCTAAAGCAGCAACAGCTCCTACTGATGTGGCTGCCGCCGCCGAGGGAGCAACGCCGTGGAGGAAGTGGCTGGCGCCGCCGCCGTGGATGGAGCCATGCCGTGTCGGCTTGGGACTGAGTGCCGGCAGCACCATGTGATTGAATCAAGAAGAAAATGTGGCGATTAGTGTACAACCTCTTTGGTGGCGCTGATTTGGCCACAGTTTCATCCTAGGAAATAGTGATGATGCTGCTCTTCCAGTGGTGCAGGTGAAGACGGTGGTGTGGGAATGGAGGTGGTGCGAAAGACGAGGGGAATGTCGGGGCAGCTCCTTGGAGGTGGAGGACGGGGTGGCTGAACCGACGGGACGACAAGATCGATGACGGATCCTCATCCGGTATGGTGGATGAGGGATGTCACGGTGTTGTTGTGGATGGCATCGTTGGGGAAGAGGCTCCGGCTGGGTGGCGGACGAAGGAGGTTGTGGGGCTTCGTTGGTTTTCACGGCCTCGTTGTACAAATGGGTGGGCGGATGGGATGGGAGTGGGGAACCATGGCTTAGGGACGCGCTTGTCCGAAATGTGGGGTAAGTTACAAAAGTACGCCCACCGATTTGAGGTGGTTCTTTCGGTTCAGGGGTATCACGGGCATTTCGCGTGTCGGGATTTCACAGGAGGTGGGAGTTTTCACGCGCGTTGTAATTTTGGAATAGCAAGTCGCGGGTTGAGATGGACGGAGTTGTACGAGCACAACGAGACAAAGATATATCTTAAATATTTCGTGGTAAAAAGGCACGGGTTGAAATTTCTGGACAAGCCTAATGTGTACTAGACCAAATCTATTCGTACTTCCGTCTACGAAAAAACCAAAAGAAATCAATTCGCAGCACAAAAGAGAGTCCATTCCCGTGTACTGTACCAAATCAATTCGCACTACAAATGTCATTCAAAACTTTGAATTCATGTTATGTTCAATTAAAATATTTCGCTACGTGTATAATGCATGCAACCTACTACTCATATGAATGTTTTAGTGCATTCCAAACGTATATACTACCGCTTCAATATGAACTAAATTTGAATTTGTTTCTCTATTTGAATAAGATCTACAATAATGATTGTTGTGAAGTCAAACCATTTGAATTCATTTCTCTATTTTAATAAGATCTACAATCATCATTGTTGTCAAGTTAAACCATCATTTTTGTGTATTATCTTCACAGCACACCACATGATTACTCTCGAGTTAGATATGAAATATGTGTACTATATGAACTCGAACTCAATTTTTTGAATCCACTTTATGTTGATTTCAAATCACAGTACAGTTGAAGCTCTAGCAAGATCTTCATAATCTAAACCATGTCTCATATGTATAATGTGTTTATCACATAATGTATGGTGCCCCGCCCCCTACGCCTACAAGTATTTAGATGTGAGTTGAAAACACCACACATTACCACAAATTCAAATAAAATGTGAGATTGTTCGATATATAGTATTATTTAAATTGTTCGATATTTATTTGTAAGCTGCAAACGCCACACATTATCACAAATTCAAGAAAAATGTGAGATTGCTCGATGTATAGTATGGTTTAGATTGTTCGACATTTGCTATGAGTTGCAAATGCCATGCATTACCACATTATGGAATAACATGTGCAAAACCACAGTATCAAATATATGAATCCACTTTCATATCAAATTATGATCTTTGTTAGTCTCTTACACCCACACAATCCTCTAACCTTTGTAGCTAGCACTAACTTTCTCTCGTACATGCACACGCCCTCCTCGCCCTCCCCCTCCCTCGGCATTCTATCCATCGCGCACATTCACTTTTGATCTTTAGCTCGTTCTCCTACAGTCTCCACAACTCCTTTCTAACACACACCGATCGATAAACCTCTCCAGCGATGTCTGCCTACAACATATACATGCACCTTCCATCTCCACCTTTCTGTGTCCATGCCTCATGTCTATCATACGGCCCCACACACGTGTAAACTCTCGACTCTCTTTTCATCGATCTCACAACCGCACACTCCTCCCCCTATCTAGCTAGTAGCTCGGCCTCTTGTAGCACCTCCTAGCTCCATTCTCTCTGTCTATCCGTCTCGCTGGGCCTTATTTTCCTCTAACAAATGGATGTACACCGACCGATCTCCCGCTATACATATAACTAGCTAGGTCCTTATAACTCGTTTTTCCCCATGCGTCGATCTAGCTAACTCATTAGTTATGTATCTCCCTTCCTCTGACAAACAACAATTGATCTACCGATCTAGTTAGGTTTTCTTACCAAACACAAGGTTCCCCTTCATCATCCATGCATGCGTCCCGACAGATCTATCATGCACAGGCACACACAGAAACACATCACCACTCTTATTGATAATATTACAGTTCTACCCTTAGTTTGTCTACTAGGCCTCTCCCACCATCTTCGAGAAGCAACTCCATCACCCATCCAGCACTCTACCCCTCTCCCTCCCTTTCTCTCCTCTCTCTCTCTCTCTCTCTCTCTCCCTCTCTCTGTCCCATCATATTTCCCGTCCTTCAGTTATGTATGGATGTCGACCGATCTCCCTCAAGACATAGATGGGTCTCTCCTTCTCAACACGTATACGAGTCATTCTACCTCTCTAGTTAGGCCTCTGCCTCCCCCTCCCCCCCCCCACTCCCAACCACAAACTGATACATCGAGCGCTCTAGTGATGTCTCCCTGCCG
>NC_041381.1:259602759-259619338 GCF_002162155.2 Triticum dicoccoides | reverse complement strand
TGCCGCACACAAACTTGACATGTGCCCTTTGACGTTCTGATAGGCCAGTCACCCTATATCTTTGACTTGCACACACACAATTTTGATGGCTCCCTTCATCAATCTCGGATCCACCCACTTGTTCCTCTCTTCGACTCTATCGATATCTATGACCCCTCCCTCTCTTCTCGTGGATCGCCCCCTCTTGGCCCTCTATATATGATATGGATAGGCCTTTATTTCACACACACATTGCATGAAAAATTTTGTTTGAGATGTCATCAACACATATTCCCACAAATACAATCACGAAATCACACCCCCCAAACAAAAAGCACCCACGAACGCACACGCCATCTGTCTAGGTTTGTATCTCTCTCACACACCCACGTAGGTGGGGGACATGCACGAAGAGAAGAAGTGCACGCACGGTGCACGTACTCCCATATCTTTCCCAACCACACCCGCGCGGGTACACAGTCGAGCTCATTTTTGTACGAAAAGGTAGCCCACGTGGTAATTTGACACGTGTACTGGTTCTCCACTTGATGGAGGATTGTCTACCACGGGTGAACAAACAAATTGCAACTTGATGCATTATGTTGAAAAAGAGGCAACCCATGTGGGGCCTACCTTAGAGGCAAGGCTCTATACACTGGAGTACTTTTGATGTGTCCCGTCAACTCGCAGAACGAGGAGAAGCTTGCTTAGTACGCCGTCTCCCCCGCCCACGGGGGTGGTGGCTCGCAGGATGAGGTGAAGCTTGCTTAGTAGTACGCCTTACGCCCGCTCCATCGCCCACGCGCGCGGTGGCTCGTAGGACGAGGAGAAATTTTTAGTACTCCCTCCGTTTACTCCTTGTCCCTACCTTGGTTAGAGAGATTATCATATTGTTTAGAATATATGTCCTTTAGTACATACTCCAAACACTGATGTATATAGAGGTATTTTAGAGTGTAGATTCACTCATTTTGCTCCATATGTAGTCGATATTGAAACAGACGTTATAGTACGCACTCTCCCTCGCCCCTCGACCCTCGCCCACGTGGTGGACGTGCAGCAATTTATTCGGTCTCATATAGCCAGAACGATATATATTACAGTACCATTATTGCTCGACTTCCCGAAGAGGCGAAGTGCCAATCGCAAGGTTAATATTTTGGAGATGCCAAGCGTAAGGTTTATAGGAGAACGAGTAGTAGGTGCCGCATCATTTATAAATAAAGTTTGTTTTCTTCAGTGGCACGTATGCAATATAAATAGGTTCATATGGAGAGAAAAGGAAACCGCTCCACTATATACATAGGCAGGACGAGCCTACACGTTTGCTTGCTGGGGTTGCTCTCTTCACACTCTCTCGCACAAAACGACTGTGGTCACATATCTAACATCCCGGTGGATCACGTCCGCCGGGGGAAGGGGTGGATGCTTAGTGTAGATGCGGTCGCCATCGCCGATGGCGAAAACCTACTGTCGGCACGTCCCGATCAGGGGTCCCCGCCGTTCTCTCTCACAAAGACGGTGAGGTTTCGTTCGTCCCTTGCTCACTGCCGCGACGTGGCCAGTTGTCGCCTCCTGCCGCCCTCCCCTAGGTTGAGCTACGTCCTGACATCCCTTAGGTACAACTCCCTTTTACAGCCGGCTTGCACCACTGCTCCAGCTTCCCACATCACTCCATGTGGATATTTCTCTACTTCTTTGCCCCGCACATACCTCTACTGGCTTCTACGTACTGTATTTGGGATTAGTTCATATCTCATCAACTAATCCCAGTAATCTTATTCTAATCACGCTTCTTCAGTTTCTTTGCCACATGAATGCTCATCTCGATTTTGGTGAAACTGCACAAAATGATTTGATGGTCAAAGGGTTGCAAACTTCATCTCTTCGGAGGCTCCAACGTTGCCAGCAAATTAAAGCCTGGCTAGGGTTTTACAGTTCAAGGGCTAGGGACTGCATGGATCTCTTTTTCTTTAGTTGTCTCCATTCCAAAATAAGTGTCCACTTTAGTAGTAGTACAACTTTGTACTAAAGTTTGCATAAAGTTGAGACGCTTATTTTGGAATGGAGGGAGCACATATTGGCTATGATCTGTCAATCATTGAGATGCAATAGCATGCATGTTAGTATCCTTTGTTTTTGATGAAATGTTGCAACGGGAAACCCTGGACGCAAGATACATGAAACAGAAGCTGGAAGCTTCGTATCATTCTACAAATTTATCTCACTGATAAATTACAGGACGTACTATACTAGTACTGTGTAAAGAGTTAGGTGTCGCACGGTGTCTAGAAAATATGGTGATAGTGTGAGGTGGGCCATGTAATCACTGAGCCTGCGTGTTTTCACTACTCTCGCACTCCTCCACTGTAAGAATGGAGAAAATTGTAATCTAGTAGTACCTCCTTTCGCCGAAAGCGTCGAACATCCAGCAGTCCTACCACCTCAGTAATAATGACCAATGAGCCATCAAATCATATAGACCCAGCAGTAAGTTGGACGGACGAAGCAACCATTACTCTTGAATCCGCTTCTCCCTTCAATGCAGGTGCTAGTGAGAGGTCGCGTCCGATCTTCCCGAGCATGAATGCGGCACTGATTCTTCGGAGCGGTGCTGACCGTTTCGGGCGGGAAGTGCACGGGGGTGATGGAGGGGCTTTGGTGGGCCGGCTGGTCAGGAGCGGGCATGGCAGTTGTCCTCCTGTCCTGACCGGACGCCTGGAAGCAAGAGGATGCACCGACTCTCGCGGCTAAATCATACACTACAATGAGATCACCTTATGAAACAAAAATTATACTCCTCCTAAAAGACACGGCGCTCGCAGGCATCATGCCATGACTACCCTGGTGCGCGGCCATTTCCCAGCGCGCCGACACAACGCCTCTTCCTCAGCCTCACAACTCGCGAGGTGCTGATTGGCGGCTTGCCGGCGAGCGAGCGTGATCTCACCGGTGTGGTGATCCGGCGCCAACAGGTACTCCTCCTGGCGGGAAGCGTGCACCCGGTCCACGTACCGCCAAGCGTAGATGAGGCGCTTGGGCCCAACTGCACTCAGGGTGTCGGCACGGGCGTCCTCCGCCACCCTCACGGCCCTCGCACGAGCCTTCTGCCAAAGAACCAATAGCTTGACTCTCTCGGACGCGACATAGCTCTCCCAGAATGCTTGTTGCGCGGTGCGCTTCTCTTCCTCGGCCTTCTTCTCCGCCTCTATTTTGGCGCGCTCTGCTGGAGGCAAAGCCTCCCACAAGGCGACATCCATTTCTTTCCAAAGCTCCTCAAGGCTGGGGGGCTCGGCGGGCGGCACAGCATTCTCCTTGTAGCGGGGAGCCGACGTGTCCTCCGACGCACGTGCTGGCGAGATTGGGAACACCGACGCGTCCACCTCGACGCGTCGCAGCAAGGAGCGGAACACCGACGCATCCTCCTCGACTAGTGGCGGCGAGGAACGGAACGGCGACGCGTCGCATTGCGGCGAGGAGCGGAACGCCGACATGTCCTCCTTGACTGGTGGCGGCGAGGAACGGAACGGCAACGCTTCGTGTAGCGGCGAGTAGTGGAACACCGACACGTCCTCCTCGACTAGTGGCGGCGAGGAACGGGACGGTGACGCGTGACCGTCCACGCGGTGCAGCGAGGGGCTCCTAGGGCTTGGGAGGGGCGATGCCATGGTGGTCGACGTGAGAGGGAGGGGGAGGAGATAGCGATGAACGTGAACGTGAGGGGGAGGAGATAGCGATGCCGTGGGAGGCGCAGTATTTATAGCGAGCAATGGCACACCTACGTAAGATATGGACTGAGCTGCACCGACTTAACTGCAGGTCCAGTTGCGTCACTGACATGTGGGCCAGTACACTGCTGGGCCCGTATGTCAGTGACCCAATGCACCTGAAGTTAAGTAAAAGCTACGTGGGCATATTTGTTGGAGTAAATTACGGGGGAGCGAAGGGGTGGAAATATTGCTGGTCACAACGGATTGGACGAGCGTGGGGGGAGGAGAGTCATGCATGCAGATTTTTTCACACGGGGTGGAGCGGTGGGACCGCCAGAGGGAGAAGGAGAGTTTGGTAGGCATATTGTTTCCACACATGGAGAGGAAAAGATTTGGAGACGAACGGGCTTCCTACAGGTATGGGGAACGGTGCATAATAAGTCATCTTGCATGCCGGGCTAGGTATTGTCTCAAGTCATTAAAAACATACATGCCCCACACATATTCATATTTCAAGGTGCACTAAATTATTGGATGCGATGATTAAGGCTGGACATCATGGTGGTATCTTAGCTGGTATCATGCACACGAGAATAGCAAACATGCTGATGTGGCAAAGAATTAAAGAAGAGAGGGGCGTTAGAGTAACTAGTGTTCATGCATGCATTGGTAAACACATTTTTTTGTGAAGAACGACAGCATTAGTTGAGTACTTTTGCAGACTTCAAAAACTATTCCACCGCCTCTACTATCTTGCTAAGAGTCGAGCCATTTAAACTAGAAGGGAGGTAGTGGTACTCTAATAGCTAGGTGTGTAAGTCATCTTGCGAAAACCAAATAATCCCAAAACACGTAGGCGCGGTGCATTAACATCTACCTCGTTTCTTATTTCTTGACATATCAACCAATAAGAGATGAGGGTGTGCATCCTTTTAATGACCTGAGACTATCAAACATGCCATGCAGTGGTTAGTTCATTGCATGCAATACTATTTAATTAGCAAGTAAACATTAATGTCTCTCGTTTTCCCCTCCTCCTTGGTCATGGTGCACAGCTTAAGATGACTTACTCACCTAGACGGAGGAAGTATCAACATTCACAATGTCAAATCAATATTTTTACACTCATTATAAAACGTAGTTCTTATACTCATTATAATCAGTATTGTAGATATTGATATTTTTAGTATAAATTTGGTCGTGGGATTTCATTGATGCTTGTCAAAGCATGGAGGAAGCGGAGCTTAGGGCTTGCATTGCCGGTCTCTGCATAGGTATTTCTCTTCATAATCCTGTAATTTTAGAGACTGGTTACGCTTTTGTGGTAGCGTCTCTTGCATCAGGGGACTATGACAGGTCTGCTATGCGTGACCTGAAGATGAAAGCGTTGAGCATCTCGAAGTTGATCAACAATCTTCAATTGTCAAAGATTAGCCGTTCGGCCAATAAGGTGGCACACTTAATCGCTAAGTATAGCGTTGATAATAGATTAGATGGTATTCTTGTAAGTAACGTACCACCCAGTGTGGTGAATATTGTATCAAATGAGCGTACTAGTGTGGCTGGTTAATTAATATAAGGTGGTGTTCAAAAAAAGTATATATTTGGTCAAACACTTTGCTAACGGTTGACGGGAGTAAAAAGGACCAGAGGGAGTATCATGCATGCGGAGTAGGCAAAAAAGTTTTGCTCATTTATAGCCGGTTGAAGTCTCAAAGGGCGTGACCGCGCGAGGGAGGCGAAGGTCGTGGGAGGCGCGACGGTTGAGGGAATTAAGTGAAATTACATCCACGCGCCGGCATGGTGTGCGAACAGGCAGAAGCTATACCGTCAAGCCTACGATATGGGTCTAGTAGACATGACATCTAGTGGGTCCCGCATAGTTCTTGAGAACTCTTTGGGGGCTTGCAGCCGTTTATCCACCGGGCAAGCCAGCAACCCCATGCCATTCGCACGCCCTACTCGTCCCGTCTTCTATCTCACAATAGTTCGCTCCCAGTCGTCCCGTCCTTTCACATTAGTTCGCTCCCAGTTTTTGCGGGGTACAACTGTTCAACTTCTCCTAACACTTCTCGGAAATCCATGGCCTCCCAAATCTCCATGGTTGCCGATGAGTACCAGGTTAGAGCCATCACTGGCGATCAGTTCATCGTCATCTACACACGTGGATCCGCGATGGTGAAAGCATGGCTTGCTTGCTTCCTACGCATGTTCAACAGTTCAACGGATGAGTGGGTCGCTGGGCTAGATGTTGAGTACACCACAGTCCTGGGACGAGAGAAGGATCAAAAGGACGAAGAGAGGAAGAAGCCCGCCGTGATCCAGGTTTGCGTACATAACATTTGCTTGGTCTACCACATATGCCATGCTGACGTTGAGTGCCAGGATTTTAAGAACTTCCTCAAGGACAAAAGAGTGAAATTCGTTACTGGAGGCTTTAAGAACGACAGGGATGTCCTGCGTTGGATAGGTCTTGTTGTAGGCCAGCCCTTCGATCTCCAGAAGGCAAGCCTAGTGTCCTCCTCTCAACCTTCAATGCTGACCCTGGCAGCAGCCATGATTGATCCTTCGTACGCTAAACTGAAGAAACCTCATCACGAGTTTCATCATGCATGGGAGTCGAAGACATTAGATGAAGATCACATCCTGTACGCAGCAATGGATGCCTACCTTTGTTTAAATATCTACATGGGTTGGATGAAGAAGCAGAGCCCAGTGTCCGGTTCAAGCAAAGAAGCGTCGGCGAAGAGGAAGAGTGTCACATCCCTGGTCCTGTTATGTACTAGGCTAGACCTCATGTGAGCATCATGTTTTAATTCAAAAGAAATTTGAATTGAGGGTTTTTCAAAGCCTCAGAAACCTTCTAAAAATGATCAACATTAAAATCTTCTCAAAGAAGTCCAAGAAAATGTTCCTCTTAGTCTCTGAAAATATTGCAAAGAGGTAAAACTCAAAACAATATTTTTGGTATCTCAGAGTTAATTATTTTGGGCCTTTGAATTAAATAAATAACTATTTGCATTGGATATATATATTTCTTAATTAATTAATATATGTCCAATAATTTTGATCTTTGATGGAGGGCTTTGGAATAATCCTACTAGTCCCTAGCATAATTATCCGAAGCAATAAAAATGATTTAGTGTCTAAAACTAAATCAAAACAAACTACAGAAAATAGAAAACAGAATTAAATAGAAATAAAAGAGAGAGAGAGAAGGACTTACCTGACGCTTACCTGAGGCCCACTCACCTGGTGGCCCAGCAGAACCGGCCCAGCCCACCACTGCAGCCCTCCGTCGTCTTCCTCCCTCGCCCCGAAGCAGCTGCGTGCCCGGCGCGCAGGCGAGCCGCGCCAGCTCCTCCTTGCCTGCCTGGCTACCCCCTCGTCGCCCAGGTCGCCTCCCGCGACGCCACGCAGCCCCGACCGCTCTCTCACTCTCTCCCGAACTCTTCCCCCTCTTCTGCTCCCTCTCCCTCTCGAGCCCGAGCGCAGCCGCAGCCGCGCCACCGTAACGCCGCGGCCACCGTCTCCCCCTCGACCCCTCGCTGTGCATGCGAGCTCCGTCTCGACGTCCCCGACCTCCTCGACAAGCCACGATGCCACGGACGCGCTGCAACGCCTCCATCACCATCGTCTTCATCGCCATGGCTGGAGATCGCCGCCGCTCGATTCGCAGCAACGAGGACGCCCCCGAGCTCACCAACCCCTTCGTTCGATCCGCTGTGAGCTGCTGTGTCGATCCCCTCCCTCCCCTGGCACTTTTTCTCCCGCTAACGCCAATATCCACCGGAGCGGAGAGCTCACTGCCGCCGTGGTTCCTTGCCGCCGTGGCCAGGGCCACCGCAGCCCGCACCTAAGCGCGTCACAGCTCGGTGAACCCCCAGGAGCACGTAGCACCCTTCGGTTTCTCCTCTAGTGCACCGTAGCATCGCCACCGCCTGCACCCGAACTCCGGCCGCCGCCGATTTGGTCGCCGCCGTCGATCCCGACCACCGCAGCTGCTGCCGCCACCACCACTGGATGCGCGAGTCTTCCAGCTCGCTGTAGCCGCAAACCCCGAGCAAAACGGTGCCCTGTAGCGCAAACCCGAGCTACCCCAGAGCGTCCCCGCCGCGTTTTTGGTCGTCGCCGGCGAAACTCCGGCGGGAGCTGACGTGGCTCCGTCATTAGGAGCTAACCCAACTAATTAAACAACCTACAGCCACTGACAGTAGGCCCCACCCCTGGTCAAACCCCAGTCAGCGCTGGGTTTGACCGGGATTAGTTCCTGTGTCACTGACGTGTGGCCCCCGTACGTCAGGTTTGACCTAGACATGGCCGTTGACTCGCTGACGTCATGCTGGCATCAGGATGACGCAATTAATTCTTTCTGGATTTAAAATAATTCAGAAAATTCCAGAAAATTGTTTAAACTTCTAAAATTCATAGAAATTCAACCGTAACTCCAAATTAAATAAATTATATATGTAAAATTATCAGAAAAATTCAAGGAATCCATCTGTACCATTTTCATGCATGTTTGAACAATGTTTGCCCTCTGGTTTGGACAAAACAAATAAACGGCATTTAAATAATCACATATGGAGTTTGAATTTGAATCTTGTATTCAAACCAACTTCATTTAAATCATAGCTAAGTGCATTAGCCCAAAACACATTCGTATTGCCATGTCATAGCATGCAACATATTGTGCATTGCATTGATCGTGTTTCCTCTGTGTTTGCCGGTGTTGTTCCTCCTCGATAGACGTTGTACCGACGATGTGACCGTTGACACTGATGAAGACTCAATGTTATCTTCAGAAGTGCCAGGCAAGCAAAACCCCCCCGTGTTCATTCCGATACAATCCTACTCTCTCGCTCCTGCTCTCTTTTAATGCATTAGGACAACACCGATTCATCTGTTACTTGCTGCGGTAGCTGAACCCCTTTATCCTTTGCATGACCTGTCATTGCCACAGTAAATAGATGAAACCCACTAGCATGAGTAGGAGTTGTTTGAGCCCTGTTGTGCCTACTCATTCATGCTTGTTTGTCATGCCTGCTACTGCTTAGAGTTGAGTCAGGTCTGATTCATCCGGGATGAATCAGAGGTGTGTGAACATGTCCTACTGTGTGTGAGCTAAGTGTGTGAACACGATTTGGTAAAAGGTGTCGGTGAGAGGCCATGTAGGAGTACATGGTGGGTTGTCTCATTGAAGCCGTCCTTAGGAACTGAGTTCTGTGTTTGTGATCCATGATTCAGCTACTACCATGCATTGGGCCCTGAAATATGACCCCGCTCGACTTCTTATTCACCCAAGTCCTCTGTCCAGGAGTTGCAAGTAGTTTCTGGTGTTTGTAGCTTACTGGAGGCCGTGGACAGCGCTGACCGTAGGGGTGGGCTGTGATGCGGTAGGTACGTGGCCGGGTATACCGGGCGCCCGTTTGGTGTCTCGGGAACCCTGTTCACATCGTTTGGGGCTGTGAGCGAAACTCCGGCCGGGTCTCCTCATGGATGGAACCCGAATAGGCGATAAACCTGGACTAGAGACTTGAGTGTTTAGGTAGGTCGTGGTCTACACCCACGTCGGCTTTCGCTTGAACTCTGCCGAGCACATGTCGTGTGCAGACGCTAAGTGGTGGAAACATGTATGAGGAAGTACACCCCTGCAGGGTTAACATCATCTATTCGAATAGCCGTGTCCGCGGTAAAGGACTTCTGGGTTGCTTATATCAGTTCATAGACAAGTGAAAGTGGATACTCTAAAATACGCAAGATAAGCGTGAGTGCTATGGATGGCGTTCTCGCAGGGAGACGGGAGCAGATCCATAGTGGTGTATTGATATGGTGAATATGTGGACTCGTGTGCGCCACCTCAAAGAAGTTACTTGCAGTCGTAGTTTAGGATAGCCACCGAGTCAAAGCTGGCTTGCTGCCGTTAAACCCCACCATCCCCTTTGTTGATAATGATGCATATGTAGTTAGTTCTGATGTAAGTCTTGCTGGGTACATTTGTACTCACGTTTGCCTATTTTATGTTTTTGCAGAGAGACTTCAGTCTCGCTAGTAGTTCCGCGTGTTCTTCGACGTTTAGCTTGTTACCTCAGCTACGATCTTGTGCCCTCGGCAGGATCTGATAGATAGTCAGGCTTCTCAGCCTTTTTCATTTATAGATGTCTGTACTCAGACATGATAGCTTCCGCTTGTGCTTGATTTGTATGCTCTGAATGTTGGGTCATGAGACCCCTGTTTGTAATATCTCGCTCCTCGGAGCCTATTGAATAAATTACTTGAGTCATAGAGTCATGTTGTGATGCCATGTTGTATTGCACATATCGAGCATATTGTGTGTATGTTATTGAAATGCTTGGTATGTGTGGGATCTGACTATCTAGTTGTTTATCTTTAGTTGCCTCTCTTACCGGGAAATGTCTCCTAGTGTTTCCACTGAGCCATGGTAGCTTGCTACTGCTCCGGAACACTTAGGCTGGCCGGCATGTGTCCTTCTTCGTTCCTGTGTCTGTCCCTTCGGGGAAATGTCACGCGATGGATACCGGAGTCCTGTTAGCCCGCTACAGCCCGGTTCACCGGAGTCCTGCTAGCCCAGTGCTACAGCCTGGATTCACTCGCTGATGACCGACACGTTCGATGCTAGGTCATGGATGCCTGTCCCTGTAAGTTTGTGCCACTTTGGGTTTATGACTAGCCATGTCAGCCCGGGCTCCTTATCATATGGATGCTAGCGACACTGTCATATACGTGTGCCAAAAGGCGCAAACGGTCCTGGGCAAAGGTAAGGCGACACCCGTGGAATACCGTGCGTGAGGCCGCAAAGTGATATGAGGTGTTACATGCTAGATCGATGTGGCATTGAGTCGGGGTCCTGACAGCGTTGGTATCAGAGCTTGACTGCCTGTAGGATTACCAAGCCAAACTGGTCGAAGTTGAGTCTAGAAATTCTTTAGTTATATAAGGGAATTGATTGTGGGATGGAACGTAAGGCTCTTTTTACTCCTTATACCTCATGGCCCTCTGATCTGAGTCATCATCTTCTCTTCTACGGGGTTAAGGAACTAGGCTATCTCCTCTTTCTATCAGGATCACGTGTTACTAATCTGTAGACTTGTAAGATTGTTGGATTTAAGCCTCAGTTCAGTTTGTACCTCTGTATGTTAATTATTGATCTTGAGACCTTGATATTGTGCTTCTGAGTGGTTATGCCACCATTTTTATGAATGTCTCAAATCTTTTCTGAGCATTTACAGCCGTTATGCTGTCCGAGTCATCCCAGGTTTCTAAATAATCTGATGCAATTGCAAAATCCTTCCCTTAGATTCGATGTCTTTCCTGGCCAGGTTAACCACACTAAACAGTGAGTTGATGTACTCTATTGCCTCAACATATATGTTGGAGCTATGATTATGACCCTAGATGTCTAGAGTATCACCTGGTAATCTAGCCATGTTCTATGTCCCCGTGTGATGATTCTGGCCATCATTCTCGAAAGCATCCCGTGATGCCACCTAGTAGTAGGTATTCTACTCCTTGGGTTTTGAACCCGAGATTCACCCTACTTACTTCATGTTGATAGTGTTTGCTAGTCCCTTTAGGATACTAGTATCCTTTGCGATAGTCCTCAAGGTCCGTGGTACTTCCTTCCTCCAAATACTATGAACCGTTTATGGCAGAAGTTCTTTGAACCAAAAGATCACAACCAGAGCTCTTGTTGAGTTCTCGATTCTATGTTGTGACCCTGCCAGTTCTACCTTTCCGCATGGATTGTCCAGAAGAAATATGTCGAACTCGTTCGACATGCTAATCCATGCATCCACAACTCAGGAAATCATATGTTCTTTTGAGTTGTCCCTCTGTAGTTGTATTTTGATCCTTGTCTATCAGTTGATAGTCAAGTTGATGGCGTGCGTTCATTCATCGATGCCTATTACTCTTGTGGTCCGTCAAGCCATTCTATTCCAGAATGACTAGGAGAAACAAACTCCAGTACCTCATCCGTATCCAGGATCGGGTCAAAGAAGTTGTGCTCCACAGATCAAATTGTTAACCCAGCTTTTGTTCTGTTCTACCCTGAAGTATTACCCTCTTTATGTCAAGAAAGTCATAGGAATTACACATCATCTTATGAATTCTTGGTGCAGTGATACCTCTCGCCATCGATATTCATTCCTTGGTTCCCGTGTTATTATAACCGGAACACCGACAAATGAATCATGGCTTGTGAAATCAATACTGCTAGAAACTCTGTTGCTTGGTAGTTAAATGGACGATAACCTCATTCTTAGCGTGTTGATTATTGAATCGTCACCCTAAGACTGATTGTGCTGCCTAGTCCCTATTTCTGGTGCACTCCTCGACCAATGAGATAGGAATTATTTCAAGTCCTCACTCATTTGATCATATCGTCTTGCCCTCAAAAGCAAGGTTGTTCTCGAGCTTAGTAACATATCGGTGGTTCGTGATTTTCTGAATATCTTCTCAGAAGTATTACCAGGTTGTCACCTGACCGCTATGTTGAGTTCGTGATCAAGTTGGTTTATTCCTGTAAACCACCACTTCTCCAAGAATCCGTGTTGGATACCCTGAGCTAGTTGGATAAGCTAAACAACAACTTGGAGAGTTGGAAGATAAAAGCTTGTCCGACTTAGTTCATGTTAAGGGATATCTTTTTGTGTGTGTGTGTGTGTGTTGAAGAAAGATGATATCTTCATCAATTGGTCCTTGTGAACAATTGTTGGATCTATTATCTTACCCAAACCTTTGATTGAGTATGGGCTATCGTCAAATCAAATCAGTACCAACGATGTTCGTAATGTTGTCTTACTCGTGGGTTTTCCTCGAGCATACACCGTTATATTCCTGGGTCTGACCAATGCTATCACCGTGTTCACTTAACTATGGAATTCCTTTTAAAAGGAAACCCAGATGAATTGTTGTTGAGCCCATTGACAACATCCTTATCTCCTCCATGATTTTGTTGAACATTAAGCTAGTGTTGGAAACTTTTGAAAGCATTTGTTCATGCTAGCTCATGAAGCATATGTTTGGATGAAGGTAGTGACTTCCTTTAATTCATGTGCATCTGATGCAAGTTGCCGCCATGGATTCGAGAAAGTCAATGTTGCTTTCTTTGGAATCGTTCCAAATCAGTCATGCACACGTGCGAAGAATTCTGTGGTTTGAAGACTTGCAACCTTCAATCTATATGTATCCCTAGCACACCAAGCCACTGATTGATTTGTTCAAGGAGAAGGAGTTCCGTCATAAGAGCTAATCCGGACTTATGTAAGGACTTCGATATCCTCGATGATGGTTCCCAACCTGAACTCGGTAGTGTTTTATTGTAAGACTACCATGTGGTCATGCTTGTCTGGGACAACGTGTTCACATGTTTGTAGCAGAACCATCTCATGTTTTGGAGCTTACTATTGTAGTTCATTCCCCAAGAATCTCGCAACGTCATCTCGTCGATTTGTGTTGCAAACTTTCGTTTATCTTCCTAGACTCGATGAGTCTGGAATATCCTGACACCAACCAGATCTGAATCTCAGGCAGATATGATGGTTGGAACATTTTCCAAGAACTATAATATTGGTCCCTCGATAACCGGTAAGGTGGATGTCGTGGCCAACACACCCAGCCGGAAGACCCATTATTATAGTATCTTGATTGAGGAAGTTGGCCACCTTCCCATAAGGACTTCGTAGGATTTACTCCCTAGTTGTGCCCTATGATTTTTGTGTTCCCGAAGTCCGACCTTTTTACTTGATGATCTAGATACCAAACCATTTCAATGAATGGGATACACTAGCACATCAAGGAGAACATTAGAAGCGGAGTGCTAAATGTCTCTCGGTCGATCATCCAGATTTTGTTTTCCTTGGCCTCGCTAAGGTGAAATCTGAGAAGGTGTTATCTTCCTTTGCATCTGCATCATCCATCATTAGCCATCATGGTAGTATGTTGTGTTGCCAGGATCCTTGACACGGATGTTGGTAAAATCTTGATGATTATGGAAATGCTCAAGTCCTTGAGAGCACGCACAAGCGCTATGTGTTATCATCGGCACTAACTGGGATTCGTCTCAGTTTCCTCGGCAATGCTATGACCTTTCAAACAGTGAATTCACTCTCTATTGTTGGGTTCTTCCCCAGTTACTAGAATCATTCCCAGCATTTGCATTTTGTTCCCAGCTTGCACCGCCAATGTGCCATTCTATCATGGGTCTCTTCCATTTCCAGTGGTAAGCAAATTCATCCATTACGTTGTCTTCAACAAGGTAATCCACATCATCCAAGTCCGAGTATGCCATTCTACCGACCCCCTCCAAACGATCGTTGTGAATTGCCTTAGGCTGGTTTAAAAAAGTTTCAATGATCTCTGAATCAAAGGTAATTCTTTTTGCCACTTAAGGGGAGATATCTATGAGTCATGGTTCCTAAGGTGTCTTGTTGTGGTATCATGGCAACTCAACTCCTCGCTACGTTGACAATCATTTACCACCTTTTTAAGTGTGGAATTGTAGTCTACCTGGTAAACCTCCGTCATTTGTTCCACTCCTTTCCGCTAGAGGTGTGCTTCGTCTCTCAGCTCAAGAGATGTTGCTATATCTTATTCGGTGAGTTAATCTTGAGTTGTTCGACCTTCGAGAAGAACGATTCTTTTAGGGTCTTTCCTTTCCTCTCGTTGTCATGTTAGTAGGAGTTCTCAGAGCAAGACTTCGAAACACTGATGGTGAACGAATCAACGTTCAATTGAAGTGCAACTGGATCGTGAAGATTGTGCTAGTTCGCGTTCCCCCTTCACCTTACCCTACGCTTGAATCTCGGGACGAGATTTTTGTTTTAGTGGGGGTGAGTTGTCACATGCCTGGTCCTGTTATGCACTAGGCTAGACCTCATGTGAGCATCATGTTTTAATTCAAATGAAATTTGAATTGAGGGTTTTTCAAAGCCTTAGAAACCTTCTAAAAATGATCAACATTAAAATCTTCTCAAAGAAGTCCAAGAAAATGTTCCTCTTATTCTCTGAAAATATTGCAAAGAGGTAAAACTCAAAACAATATTTTTGGTATCTCAGAGTTAATTATTTTGGGCCTTTGAATTAAATAAATAACTATTTGCATTGGATATATATATTTCTTAATTAATTAATATATGTCCAATAATTCTGATCTTTGATGGAGGGCTTTGGAATAATCCTACTAGTCCCTAGCATAATTATCCGAAGCAATAAAAATGATTTAGTGTCTAAAACTAAATCAAAACAAACTACAGAAAATAGAAAACAGAATTAAATAGAAATAAAAGAGAGAGAGAGAGAGAAGGACTTACCTGACGCTTACCTGAGGCCCACTCACCTGGTGGCCCAGCAGAACTGGCCGAGCCCACCACTGCAGCCCTCCGTCGTCTTCCCCCCTCGCCCCGAAGCAGCTGCGTGCCCGGCGCGCAGGCGAGCCGCGCCAGCTCCTCCTTGCCTGCCTGGCTACCCCCTCATCGCCCTGGTTGCCTCCCGCGACGCCACGCAGCCCCGACCGCTCTCTCGCTCTCTCCCAAACTCTTCCCCCTCTTCTGCTCCCTCTCCCTCTCGAGCCCGAGCGCAGCCGCAGCTGCGCCACCGTAACGCCGCGGCCACCGTCTCCCCCTCGACCCCTCGCTGTGCCTGCGAGCTCCGTCTCGACGTCCCCGACCTCCTCGACAAGCCACGACGCCACGGACGTGCTGCAACGCCGCCATCACCACCGTCTTCATCGCCATGGCCGGAGATCGCCGCCGCTCGATTCGCAGCAACAAGGACGCCCCCGAGCTCACCAACCCCTTCGTTCGATCCGCTGTGAGCTGCTGCGTCGATCCCCTCGCTCCCCTGGCACTTTTTCTCCCGCTAACGCCAATATCCACCGGAACGGAGAGCTCACCGCCGCCGTGGTTCCTTGCCACCGTGGCCAGGGCCACCGCAGCCCACACCTAAGCGCGTCACCGTGCTCGGTGAACCCTCAGGAGCACGTAGCACCCTCCGGTTTCTCCTCTAGTGCACCGTAGCATCGCCACCGCCTGCACCCGAACTCCGGCCGCCGCCGATTTGGTCGCCGCCGTCGATCCCAACCACCGCAGCTGCTGCCGCCACCACCACTGGATGCGCGAGTCTTCAAGCTCGCTGTAGCCGCAAACCCCGAGCAAAACGGTGCCCTGTAGCGCAAACCCGAGCTACCCCAGAGCGTCCCCGCCGCGTTTTTGGTCGTCGCCGGCGAAACTCCGGCGGGAGCTGACGTGGCTCCGTCATTAGGAGCTAACCCAACTAATTAAACAACCTACAGCCACTGACAGTAGGCCCCACCCCTTGTCAAACCCCAGTCAGCGCTGGGTTTGACCGGGATTAGTTCCTGTGTCACTGACGTGTGGCCCCCGCACGTCAGGTTTGACCTGGACCTGGCCGTTGACTCGCTGACGTCATGCTGGCGTCAGGATGACGCAATTAATTCTTTCTGGATTTAAAATAATTCAGAAAATTCCAAAAAATTGTTTAAACTTCTAAAATTCATAGAAATTCAACCGTAACTCCAAATTAAATAAATTATATATGTAAAATTATCAGAAAAATTCAAGGAATCCATCTGTACCATTTTCATGCATGTTTGAACAATGTTTGCCCTCTGGTTTGGACAAAACAAATAAGGGCATTTAAATAATCACATATGGAGTTTGAATTTGAATCTTGTATTCAAACCAACTTCATTTAAATCATAGATAAGTGCGTTAGCCCAAAACACATTCATATTGCCATGTCATAGCATGCATCATATTGTGCATTGCATTGATCGTGTTTCCTCTGTGTTTGCCGGTGTTGTTCCCCCTCGATAGACGTTGTACCGACGATGTGACCGTTGACACTGA
>NC_041381.1:259491633-259602514 GCF_002162155.2 Triticum dicoccoides | reverse complement strand
ATCTGTTACTTGCTGCGGTAGCTGAACCCCTTTATCCTTTGCATGACCTGTCATTGCCACAGTAAATAGATGAAACCCACTAGCATGAGTAGGAGTTGTTTGAGCCCTGTTGTGCCTACTCATTCATGCTTGTTTGTCATGCCTGCTACTGCTTAGAGTTGAGTCAGGTCTGATTCATCCGGGATGAATCAAAGGTGTGTGAACATGTCCTACTGTGTGTGAGCTAAGTGTGTGAACACGATTTGGTAAAAGGTGTCGGTGAGAGGCCATGTAGGAGTACATGGTGGGTTGTCTCATTGAAGCCGTCCTTAGGAACTGAGTTCTGTGTTTGTGATCCATGATTCAGCTACTACCATGCATTGGGCCCTGAAATATGACCCCGCTCGACTTCTTATTCACCCAAGTCCTCTGTCCAGGAGCTGCAAGTAGTTTCTGGTGTTTGTAGCTTACTGGAGGCCGTGGACAGCGCTGACCGTAGGGGTGGGCTGTGATGCGGTAGGTACGTGGCCGGGTATACCGGGCGCCCGTTTGGTGTCTCGGGAACCCTGTTCACATCGTTTGGGGCTGTGAGCGAAACTCCGGCCGGATCTCCTCATGGATGGAACCCGAATAGGCGATAAACCTGGACTAGAGACTTGAGTGGTTAGGTAGGTCGTGGTCTACACCCACGTCGGCTTTCGCTTGAAGTCTGCCGAGCACATGTCGTGTGCAGACGCTAAGTTGTGGAAACATGTATGAAGAAGTACACCCCTGCAGGGTTAACATCATCTATTCGAATAGCCATGTCCGTGGTAAAGGACTTCTGGGTTGCTTATATCAGTTCATAGACAAGTGAAAGTGGATACTCTAAAATACGCAAGATAAGCGTGAGTGCTATGGATGGCGTTCTCGCAGGGAGACGGGAGCGGATCCATAGTGGTGTATTGATATGGTGAATATGTGGACTCGTGTGTGCCACCTCAAAGGAGTTACTTGCAGTCGTAGTTTAGGATAGCCACCGAGTCAAAGCTGGCTTGCTGCCGTTAAACCCCACCATCCCCTTTGTTGATAATGATGCATATGTAGTTAGTTCTGATGTAAGTCTTGCTGGGTACATTTGTACTCACGTTTGCCTATTTTATGTTTTTCAGAGAGACTTCAGTCTCCCTAGTAGTTCCACGTGGTCTTCTATGTTTAGCTTGTTACCTCAGCTACGATCTTGTGCCCTCGGCAGGATCTGATAGATAGTCAGGCTTCTCAGCCTTTTTCATTTATAGATGTCTGTACTCAGTCATGATAGCTTCCGCTTGTGCTTGATTTGTATGCTCTGAATGTTGGGTCATGAGACCCCTATTTGTAATATCTCGCTCCTCGGAGCCTATTGAATAAATTACTTGAGTCATAGAGTCATGTTGTGATGCCATGTTGTATTGCACATATCGAGCATATTGTGTGTATGTTATTGAAATGCTTGGTATGTGTGGGATCTGACTATCTAGTTGTTTATCTTTAGTAGCCTCTCTTACCGGGAAATGTCTCCTAGTGTTTCCACCGAGCCATGGTAGCTTGCTACTGCTCCGGAACACTTAGGCTGGCCGGCATGTGTCCTTCTTCGTTCCTGTGTCTGTCCCTTCGGGGAAATGTCACGCGATGGATACCGGAGTCCTGTTAGCCCGCTACAGCCCGGTTCACCGGAGTCCTGCTAGCCCAGTGCTATAGCCTGGATTCACTCGCTGATGACCGACACGTTCGATGCTGGGTCATGGATGCCTGTCCCTGTAAGTTTGTGCCACTTTGGGTTTACGACTAGCCATGTCAGCCCGGGCTCCTTATCATATGGATGCTAGCAACACTGTCATATACGTGTGCCAAAAGGCGCAAACGGTCCTGGGCAAAGGTAAGGCGACACCCGTGGGAATACTGTGCGTGAGGCCGCAAAGTGATATGAGGTGTTACATGCTAGATCGATGTGGCATTGAGTCGGGGTCCTGACAAAGAGGAAGAGGGACGAGGACGAAGTCGAGGACGTGGACTCGGACTCCGAGTAGGTGGCAGTGCCGTCGCTCATGCTGGTTCTACTGAAGTGTCAAGCTGACTAGTTGCTTAGTTTATTTTCAAGGGTGTGTTGTGCTGAGGCCCCAGCAGAACTATGTTTATGTTCTTTCTCATTATTTGAACTATTTAGTACCTAGAGTAGTACTAGTACTATGTCTTACAATTGTTCTTTTTGCAATTGGTACTACTGCTCGTACCTTCGTGTTCCTACTGTACTTAATATTTTCGTACTAGTAGTATAATTTGGGTCAGTCGATTTGTGAAAGAAGTTCGACGGAGCAAAGGAAGAAGACGGTAGAAGAGGTGGAAGAAGCCCTTCTAGCCATCCATGTTGCATCAAACGGCTCAAATGAGTCGACTGACCCAAATTGCTCCTTCATATTGCAGGATCCACATGGCATTCAAGGTCTCGAAGGTAGATTCCGCATCCGCACCTGCGGGCTCGACGCGCGCGCGACCGGCTTCCGCCGCGATAGCCACCATGCGCGCCTCCTCCGCGCGGGCGGAGACGACAATGACACGCTAGTTCCTCCTCGCCGACGTGCTGGAGCACGCGCTCTTCCTCCTCTTCGTACGCTACATGCATAGACGCGGCTCCACTAGCTGCTCGCATGCTTGGCAGCATGGCGGCATGGCGAGGAGGGACTGCAAACGACGTGAGCGGGGGGAGCCTTCGGCTTCATGGCACAGGGATGGCGGCGACACGGCGGTGATGGGCGAGAAATTGTTGGCCGGAGCAGGCGGGCGCCGGCATGCGCAACGGCGGCGGCGGCATATTGATGAGTGCGCGTATGGGAGCTTACTTTAGTTTTATATGAGGTTGGTCAAACTTAAAAGAAAACCGTACTAGTACACGTAAACATTAGACTTAGGCAGTGCTTTTATTAAATTTTTTTTGAAGTTAGTAGCACAACCACGATACAGAATCCTGTGCAAGCGCGTGAACCGCGGCCGCGCGGTCGATCGAACGGTGCGTCTCCGTGTCGCGCTCGAAGGACATCCACCGAACCTTTTTGTGTGTGTGAAAACAATCCTCGAATATTACTCAACTTTTTTTTCCTGGGAAAGTTCTTGACGCTGCAATATTTCCATATATATGAATTTAGCTCCAGTTTGTGTTTATTTGGATTTGGATGTTTTAGGTGCACCCTAGTTTTTTTAATACTTATTTTGTGTGTCTGACTGAGAGAGAACGTGTGTATGTGTCCATATGTGTGTTGTGGCGGAAGGGCAATGTGTAGACGGTGTGCGTGTGATACAGACATAGAGAGGTGTGAATGTGCAAATGATCATGCATGAGTGAGACATAGACATATGCCGATACGTTGTGTATACATGAGAGAACGGTCTTCTAGTTTACTTGTGTGTGTGTGTGTGTGAGAGAGAGAGAGAGAGACAGAGAGAGACAGAGACACAGAGAGAGAGAGGAGCATCCGTAACACAACAACTATCTCTCTCGATTCGTTCGTCCCTTGCATGATCGCATGCAACATATGCATCAACGCGCACATTTTGACACCCTCACTCGGCCCCTGCCCACCTCAAGGCCCGCACAATCTCTTCATGAACACCCATTTCTCTCCTTAGGTTTATTTTCGCTCAATATCTGACACACACACACACACGCACACACACACACACACGCAGCACAACACACACACACACACTCCCCCGAGCACACAATTCATCCCCATCCAAGGTTATACGGCGACCACTCTCGCTTGTGCTTCTTTGCACCCCAACATGCACAACACCTCAATCTTCAAAGAGGGCATCGAGCAGATCGAAGACGGCGACCACACCGCGCTAGAGAATGCGGGCTCATTTGGACGCAGGGTGATGTGACGACGGCTAACTGACTCCTCCCCCACCCTCTCTCTCTCTCTTGCACAAAATTACCAATCCCTCTCTCCCCCGCACAAAATTTTCAATCGCTCAACCCATGAGATCCTTCCCCTCTCTTCCATGTTTTTCCAGCTCTCTCATCAAACATGTTGTCTCTTCTCCTTCCACGTATACAGAATCACGTATATTACATGTCTCCATCTTTCTCACAGACCTAACTTCTTCCTCTCTCTTTCTCTTTCTCTCTCTCTCTCTCTCTCTCTGTCTCGTTAGGTTTGTCTCCTACTCTCTCGTCCACATACATACAATCTTTCCCGCCCTATCTGCTCCATCTTCAAAAGCTCTCTCTGCACGTTTCATTCACACAATGGGATATGTCAAAATGTTTCTTCTATAATGGCTGATATAGAGTTTTTGGTTGTTTTTGTTGCATCCTACAAAGTAATAACTATGAAATGCATTTAGATTCTCATTTGACTGGGATTATGTGAGTTTGAGCATGTTGCAAAGTACTGTAGACCTTGTATACATCTTGGGATTCGACAAAGGTTATAACTATTGAATTGTATAGACCATTACATTCGAAGTCAATAGCCTACTATATTTATTTCACAATTTCAACAAATGATTAGTTCACTACAAACTAAGAAAACAAATGTGTACTCCCTCCGTTTTTATTTAAGTCCGCGTATTAGCATTGGTCAAAGTCAAGTTTTGTAAACTCTCAGAAAACTTATAACAAAAAATATTAACATATACAATAACAAATAAATACCATTAGATTCATTATTGAATGTACTTCCACATCATAGATATTTGTTATGGTAAATGTTTATATTTTTATATAAACTTGGTCAAACTTTAGGATGTTTGACTTCGATCAAACCTAATATGCAGAGTTTACTACTACTACTCGCTAGTTGCTTAGCCGAATCACTCAACATGCCACACGGGGAGTCCAGTGTCACAAAATTTTGAGGTCGGCGGGAAAATCTCCCGTGACCCTAATTCGAGCAGTGGGAAGTTACCATCATAGCCTTCGGAACAGGCCTATCGACGACGCTCGGTAGGGGGCTGTTTTCGTAACTTCAGGTTCACCCTACCCAGCCAGCCGCACCCCGGCACCCAGAGTAGTACACCTGAATACTCCCCATTTTCTATCCCCACCGCAAAATAGACTTCTCCACAGAACCGCAGCTTTCGTGCTCCTCCCCTTTACATCGCCGCACTCGTCCACCCAGCGCATCTGCCTCATCGACGACCTCGTACGCCGCACTGGAGCCGGTCCACCGTCGTCGTCGTAGATGGAGCCTCTTCCCCGGCATCGTCTTCCACGGTCTCGGATCTGCTTCCCGGAAGCCGACGCCAAGCGCAAAAGTACCACCGTCGTGGACAATGAACTCAGTCCCGTTGCCGACCATGACTCACAGAGGCCGCCGCAACCATTGTTCTCCTCCTTGATTGGTAATGTGTGTATTGAATCACTTAGCAGTACATGTGCAGTTCCAATTTTGTTCATACCTACCCATCAATTTTCCTGGGTGCTATTGTTCCCGTAAAAGTAATTGGTTATAGCCTCCATTGTCCAACAGAATATCAACTTGTAATTGTGCGTCGCTCCTATATCACGCTGTTCTTGGGTAGGTTTTTCATCTGCAACTAGCAGTGTGGCAAATGATGGAAAGGTTTTTAGAACTAGCAAGATGCCCATGCGTTGCATGCATCAAGATGCATTTGTATGAGTAGTTTATCTTGTGGGTGAAAAGGATGAACGAGGGAAGGCCTTATTTGCAAATCTGGAGAGGGGTATGGGTATCTTTTCCAAAATTCCCATTTGTTTCCTTCCTATCTATCAGATATAAATCGGACGGCCTATATTGCAAGAAAAAAAAGTATAGCGAAAAAAAAGTAGACAGTAAAGGAAGTAGAGATAAATATTAAATATTAAATATAAAATAAATATAACCATAGAGAAGAGAGTAGAGATAGCAGAGACGTCGGGAAAGGATCGTGCGCGCGTGGGAAAAAGAGGTCGGGCGTGCGCTAGTTTTGGCGCGCGGCGTCTGGCGCGCATTATAAAATCCAACGCCATCCCACCGCTCTGTGCCTTGCCACCGCTCTGTGCCTCGCCACCGCTCTCTCCCCGCTCTTCTTCGCCTCGCCGCCGCCGCGCCACCATGCCGCCGCGTCGCCGGGAAACTTGGGGATACCGTGGCGTCCGCGCGCCGCCCTCTGGCGGCTTCTCCGTCGAGATCCGGTTCCCCAGCATGCGCCTCGGCCTCGGAAATTTTGACACCGCCACCTAGGCCGCCCGCGCATACGACGCGGCGGCGTGGCGCCTCCGATGGCCTCATACAACATTGAACTTCCCCAACGTGCCGACGCGGGAGTGGGCGTAGGAGCTCGCGCCTCTGCCGCGGCTTAGCACCGACGAGGATCGTCGCGACAACCGGAGGTGGGAGCACCATCTCGGCATCGCCTAGATGGACGAGGAAGCCATTGCACTGTGGCGCCAACACTTCCCATAGGACATCATCAACGAGCGCGAGTTCTACGCGCAAAGGAGGCCGGAGAGGGATAAGAGGAGGGCGGAGCGAGCTGCCTATCGCGAGGACAAGTGTAGGCGAAAAGCCGACGCTCAATTCAACATGAGGCTAGGAGCAGCGTTGCCCTGGGAATCCGACGACGATCGGTATCTTCACGCCTACAGTCAGACGTCGGAGGAGGACATCACCGAGGAGGAGTCGGACGACGAGGAGTAGTTGAATTATCTTTTTTTATCTATCTATGTTGAGAACTATCCTCTACTCTCTAGTATCTACTTCTCGATCTCAGCACCGTAAACGCTTTTTTAAAGCGCCGCGTGTTGCGATTCTTATGGAGATGCTCTAACATGGCAAACGAGTGCTTTAATGTTGCCCACAAGATGCGCGAGTATTACTAGTAGTATTTTTCTTGCCATGTTGAGATTTTAAAACCACGAGTGTGAACATGCAGAGGAGCAATGAAGACCAAACACGGGATATTCGGGACATCTTCAAGGAGCATGGCAAGTTAAAGAGGAGCTGCAGCGAACCTGTAAAACGAGCTTTGGTAAGTAACACCCTTTCAATTACTTTCGTTTAGCCTCGTGTTCCTCGATGTGTATATGTTGTAGTTTCTGTTTCTCTTAAGCGTGGTGTTCTTCGATGTGTAATAAGAAGAGTCTTAATCGTCCTAATGCTTTCGTTTTTAACTTGATGTAGGAAGTGGGTGTTCTCACCTTGTAGTATGTTTTTATATTTCTTTTCCTTTTGAATTCACTTCTCTGAGTTCTGTTTATCTGGCTTCTACTAAATGGATCTAGGTTTCTCTGAGTATTAATCTAAAAAAGAAGTAACTTCATGTCAGGATGCAGTTTCTGCGAGGAGGGAAGTATGGTCAACCTCGAGATCATGTTTCCAAAATGAGGCTGGATTACACACAAGGTGCCAGTTCCCTAATGATGTTGGATTAGACACAAGGTGCAAATTCCCAGATGATGCTGGATTACACACAAGCCAGGTGGAGTCATCAGCTGTTCGTGTCCTCGTGGCATTAGTAAAGGCTGAAAGAAAGCGTGCAGCAGCCCTTGAGAATGTAGCGGAGTTCCTGAAGAAGCGAAAAGATCAATCAGATGCTCTCTTCACCCAAGCCAAAGAAGAGATGGAAGAAGCCAGAAATAAGCTAGCAGAGGTAGAGCAGGCTAGGCGTCTCCTGCTATCTAAAACTGTTGTCAATACAAAATTTCCTTTATAATATCTAGGTTCAAATGTTTATCCAGTGAGCATGCCTGTTGTGATGTATGTGCATATACTGATGTGGCACAAAATGTTTTTTTCGGGTCATGTAATAACAGCAATTACTTTCCAAACAATAACAGACGAAGCATTGGACACGGTATACTTCACGCGCAAGCCCGACATTCCAAGTTCAACTTCCACATCAAAGTCATGTTCACAGATATCTGCACATTCATACATAATGTCCACAACCATGATTCACTTCAAAGCAAAAAAAATGTGAGGAGAGTTATAAATAAAGAAAAACCTCTACTAGTTCCTGCTACCAGTGCGAGCACAACAAGTCAAGACCATGCATAAATTAATTATATTTTAGTCATTTTTTGTGTTCTAAAATGCCTGTCGGCTCGCGGAAGGACATGTTGCCGGCACACGCGCGGATTCAATGAAGGCAGGCGGGGCAGTCTTAAGCTGGTTGCACGCGGTGAGGAGGCGTGCTCAGCCGGGCCTGCAGCGAGTGCGGCCGTCTTGGCCGGCGTGCCGGTTCAATGCCTGCGCTATGAGAGGTCGCGTCCGCGTCACAGCAATCACTCCCTCCAGTCCTTTTTTGTTTGGGTATAACAAAATTTTTGTTTTCCATTCACATTTTACAAGTAAAATTTGTGGACAAACTTTGACCCAAAGTACGATGGGGACTAGTAAACCAGAATGGAGGTAGTAGTTTTTTTTAATCAAAGAAGGGTTTCCCCTTCTGATTACTGAAAACCAGCATCTAAATCTAAACCATAGTATTTGCCCTAGAACTACCAGGTTCAACATCTCGTAACATAAACCCATACAACCATACGCCAAGGAGGTACGCAGTACTATGAATTCCATTTTTGCTCCATACCAATCGTTCTAAAAACTACTTACTACTTATAACGTGCCATTTAAAATCGGAACTCTTAACTCCGCTAAAAAAATGATATTTTAAACATGGCTACTCGATCTGTGGCAACTGGCGACACACCGCGCTCCAAGTCGTTCACCTGTGGTCCCGACCATCAATTCCTACAAGGGTGCTCCACCATGTACCCGGTACCCGAGAATGCAGCAATGGTGCACCTAGGGCTTTAGGGTTTATTTGTTAACGTCACCTTTACGTAACACTCATGTGTGCGAGACAGCGAGTGGCCGACTGCGTGTGTGCGCCTCTTCTCTTCGTATATGTACTCCACCATTTGTCTGGCGTCCAAAAAATTATAATAACTACTAGCAATGTGCCAATGCGTTGCCACACGATCAAAGTAGATTAATACATATTCACTGACTTGACAGAAAAAAGTCTAGTTTTGATATACGTATATCACTAAAAATATGTTATGTTTCACTGAAAATATATTCCTTGGGCGGTTTTGATGAGATAAGGGAGGCATGTTGTTGGTTTAAAGAATCGAGAAGTGGTATATGTCTAGTTTCTACTCTTACTAGCAAGATGCCCGTGTGTTGCACGGAACATCAAAATCTTGTGGGAGAAAAGGATGAACGAGGGAAGGCCTTATCTACAAATGTGGTGAAGAGTGTGGGTAAATTGCCGTATTTTCCTCCCTATCCATCAGATATAAATCGGACGACCTACATTGCAGGATGGCAGTTCCACCATCATCACCAACTCTATTTTTTAGCCCTACTCTTATAAAAAGCATTGTCGGTGATGACCGTGTGCCTGCCATCCTGCAATATAGGCTGTTCGATCTATATCTGACGGATAGGAAGGAAACTATGGTAATTTTGCAAAAAGATACCCACACCCCTCTCCACATTTGCAAATAAGGTCTTCCCTCGTTCATACTTTTCCTCCACAAGATAAACGACTCATACAAATGCAACTTGATGTTCCGTGCAACGCATGGGCATCTTGCTAGTTGTTACAAAAAGCCCATGTGTGTGTGTGAGAGAGGGAGAGTGGAGGAGGACGGAGTGCATGTGTGACAAAGATAGAAGTAGTGTGTGTGCGATAGGTATCAGCTTAAAATGAGGCGATAGTGTGTGTGTGCATGATCGAGAGGGTGTGTCTCAAGAAGGGAAGAAAAAGCTACATAGATACAAGGAGCGGGAGAGAGACTTGTATGCGATGGTGGAAGCATGAGTGTGCGGGTGTATAAACCTATCTAGAGGCTAGCTAGTCGATAAATGTTTGTGAGAGAAATACGAGTCGGGGTGTGAAAGCGAGAGTTTTGTGTGTGAGAGAGAGAGACGGTGGTAGTTGGGAAGGGGAGTGGAAGCAGGAGTTGTGTGTGTGTCTGAGAGAGAGAGAGAGAGAGGAGACGGCAGTCGGGGTTGTCTGATCGGTGTCAATCTGGTATGGAGACGAAAAGGAGATCGCAACAAATGTTGTGTCTACAGGAGAGAGAGAGAGAGAGTAATTTTAGTGGTATGAGTCATATGTAGAGACATATAGGGTGTGTGAGAGAATCCCATAGAGAGAAAGACAAAGTGAAAGATGAGTGGAGACTGTGTGTGTGGCGGTGAAAAGGAAAGCTTAGGTACCAAGTGATACCAGAGAACAGTAGAGATGTGAGAGATAATGAAAACCGTGTGATGTATAATGATAGGGAGAGTGTGACACTTCTCAAGGGAGACGTCGAGAGACCATGTTTGCGAGGATAGGAGAAACATGAAGTGAGCGTGCGGGTGAGCTGGAGAAAAGAGTGATGGCTACCTGAAGGAGCATGCATGCGAGAGAGATGGGCGTGAAAGGAGTGAACAAAAAAGGGATTCAAATATTTGAATTCAAGATGATGATACATGTAATCCATACTCGAAACAAAATTGATCTATCAAACATGCATACTCATATGAATTCACGCACATCTATGTTATTTAATATGTAGATATTACTGATCCATACGTTTTAGTAGAACATAATTTGGTTAAATTTTATCGAATTCAACCGTAAGATTTTGAGATCGTTGTATTTGTAAATCATATTATACATATAAAGGAGCAGAATTCTTTGTTGTGCTTTTGAAAGTATATGTAAAAAAATGATGTCTATAGAATGTAATTCCATTTGAAAATGGATCCCGCCCGAAAAAAAATAGTAGAATACAAACGGGATTCGAATTGAGTTGGCACGGTAAACGTGCACTATGCAAAATTTGAACGAAGCGGGGAAAGTCGGAGTAACCGCCCGAAACCCAAATCTGCAAGATGGAAATCACTACTGCCTATCCCTGCCGCACAAAGCCTATCTGCTGGATTTCTATAGGTTTCGATAGGGGTAGGTTTGTAATTTCACCCAAACGTGACGTTACTGCCTCTCACCCGGATTCATACACGGTGGGCGCCAAAACACAGTGTGCCCTCGGTCGAAATCGACTCCCTCCCCGATTCATATTCATACACGGTGGGCGCCAAAAACAAACTCTCCTCGGCAAATATTCGGTGTATGCGAGATTACCGCCCTATCCCCAACCGACTAATGTTGCTGTGATGAAGTAGAAATTTGAAACGGGGGCTAAGTTTGTAAATTTCTTCGCATTTGAGACAAGCACGCCCTGAATACATGGTTCCCCCCTTCCTCTCTACCTCCCTTTTCCCCATTCGTACTCCGTGGGCGCCAAAACACCCTCTCCACCCCACCCTCCTTCGAGCCACCGCTGTCCGCCACCCCATCCACCACCGTCCTCCTCCAGCATGCCGGAGCTGATACCCTGACGCCGCCGTCCATTACAAGAGATCGACCTCTCTCATCCACGCCTTCGGACCGGGATCCTGGCATCCCGTCCTCTCGCTTCATCCCCGCCATCGTCCACCTTGCCGGCGCTGCTCCTACGACGGTCTCGTCCTCCACGCCCCGCCGCCACCGTCTACCCTCCTAGATATGCTTCCACACTTCCGACAGCCATCGCTACCGCAGCACCATCAAATTCTCAACAGATGCGTACACGGCACCACACAAGAGGAAGTACTCTTTCATATCGGCTCAACTTATTTATCGCAGCAAGAAAATAGATCACCACTGCTTTACTCTGATTTCTTGTCTTGGTTGTGAAGTTGCCTTTGTCCGGTTTGCACTTTCAGATCCGCCATAGCACGCTCAACACTATACTCCCAATTCATATGGTTTTCCCCTTTTATATTCCACACTAGTTAAATCACAGTAGACTAAATTTCAAAATTGGGTCAGTTGATTTTTCAGAGCTCGCCGGAGTTCGACGGTGTGATCCAATGGGCTCGGGTGGTTGTGGGGCCTCGCCGAACAAAGAAAACTCGACGCGGGTGGGGGTGGGGGTGGCGAAGGAACACAGGCGGTGGGGGCCGATGGTCCGACCGGCGGCCCGTGCGGTGTTCTGTATGGGAAGAATCAGAGACGAGGAATAAGAAGGGTTAGGAGACATAGGATCTTCATCCAACCACCTGAAATGGCCGAGAGACAGCTGGGAGTACTGCGCAACCAACATTTTATTATCCGAAATCTGCTTGCTCTTCTTTACCATGTTCCTCTTCTGTTCTTCTTTAATACGTACTCTCTCCGTTCCTAAATACAAGTCTTTATATAGATTCCACCATGGACTACATATGGAGAAAAATGAGTGAATCTACACTCTAAAATATATCTGGATACATCTGTATGTGATCCATAGTGGAAATCTCTACCAAGACTTATATTTTGGAACGGAGGGAGTATGCTAGTAGTACAGTATGTTCCTTGTACTGAAGATGAGCAGGGACATTTGCAGTGTAGAGGTCTATACGGTCGGTTGTGATGGACACTTTGAGCCTCTTTGATTCGTAGGATCTTGTAAACATAGGAATAGGATTTGTAGTTGCCTGCCCACTTGAATCCTATAAGAATAGCAAGGAAATGCGTGGAGTTGTGTCGCCTTTGAGAGTTATACCGATATTAACAGTACCGCACCTTCACTTGAAGAGAGCTGGTATCCGAAGCCTTTCTAGCCGTACCGGCAATACTAGCACATATATTCCAGCAAGTTCCACTTTGCTGATTTTACTTTGATGCTTAAGGTTTTCCTGTTATATCTACACTATGATCTGTGTAGCTGCTTTGTGTCACACTAGCAGCAGTCCACTCTTGAAGCTAAACACTGCAATGACTTACAAAATTGGCACCAAGGCATTGAGTGCCATTCTGGATGCAATGAAACTCATACGCTCCCCACCTGTTGACTCTTGTTCAGAATATGATCCTAATGACTATTCTAACCTCGAGGAGTCAAAGGCAGATGGCCTGTCCTATTCACCCATCAAGGTGCCTGTTCTAATTTGGCAATGTTTTATTGATTGCTGGTATCTTGCATATGTTGTCTTGCATTTCTTCTACTTTGTTTCACCGCCATATGCTTAGTTTACTCATCATATATGTCGAGATGCCATGCCCATCCGTTATCAATAAATATTCCATCTGTCATCATACCATGTTTTTTCACTCAAATGATGTTTGTGTGCATCAGGCATCAAAAAGGAAGAGGGTGATTGCCGAACCTGAAGGAGCACCAACAAAGTCCTTGAAAAACGTGGTGGTGCCGGAGAAATCAGACAGCACCCCACTTATATTGGCTGTACAACCAGTGACACAAAATGTAGGACCGACTCCAGCAAACTGTACCCATACTTCACTGGCCACACCACTAGCCCCACCACAAAGGACCTGCACTCCAGCAAAAGGTATACCGATTTCATTTGCCATAGCACCAGCTGTACCATAGAAAAATCCCACTCCAACAAAAAGTACAGCAAGTCCACCGGCCGAAGACCTATCCCAACTGCAGAGACGGCCAATTCCTGCAGATTTGGAACCCCATTCCATTTATTCCTAGTTTAAAAGACAATTCTTTCAATGTTGTTAGGGACTACGTGCATATATTCCCATCATGGGAAGATTATTGTGAAGACAAACACCATTTTCACATCTTCCTGTCTAACTTACGTGTAAGTGCTATTATTCATGGTTATTATTTTCCTGTTTTCTACTGATTGAACACATCAATGATTTACATTACATTGTTGTAACTAGGCGAGGGTCAATCTGGATAGTCATGACGAGCAAATCTTGCTTGTGCTTTACAAGGAAGCATTGCAGCAGTATCGGTGTTACCAGAGGAAATCAGACTTTGGTGGCAAATCTATAAACGAATTTTTGGTGAAGTCTCCTGTGCTAAATTTAGAAGACAATGAATGGAAAAACCTTGTTATGCATTGGTCTCGTTCCCAGGATGAGGTACTGTCTATGAAATCACATGACAATATGAAGTTGTACTTTTCCGCATGTGCCTTACGGATCTTGTTTGCAGGAAATCTGCTCGAAGAAGAATTCCGGTTTGAAAAGAACGACACGATATTGCAAATATGCTGCCCGCTACTTTGCTCTTGTTAGTACCTGTTGTCCTGTATCACTGTACTTGCATACATACCTGGTTCATTATGTGATAGCAGTATGCATGATAGCTTGCTTATCAATTGTTCGCTCCAAATTATCTGATCTGTATGAATGGTTACATTAGTGTAGAATATATCCAATGCCAATGTTTTTTTAGCTCTGCATTGTTCTTGTAAGTACATGATGTCCTTTATCAGTGTACTTATAATGACAGGTAGTTGTTCATGTACCATCACTCTGCAGCTTATTTTCCTTTTCCCTCCATTTTCTACACATCAGATCTATATTTACTCTTACCATAAGGTTGGTACTGAATAAGTTTAGCTGTGCATTGCTCTTGGCTGTACCTTTTGCCTGTATCGCTACACTTACATTTATAGCTACTTGGTTATGTAGCATCACTCTTCATCTTATCATAAATATTCTCCATTTTTTCGTATATTATCACATCTATATTGACTCTTAACAAAATGTAGAATAAAGGCAATGCTTATGAAGAAGATTCTGTGGTAACCTTCTTGAATTGCCCCCCCCCCCATCAGCATGGACAAGGCCTTTATAGAGCCTGTCTTCACCAATAATGTAAGTTTGTCCATCTCAAGACTTCAAACTTTGTTGTATATATTTGGTTAGGCATGACTGCAACAGATGTTTATTTTTGGTGTTTGCATCAAATTGCATGTTTAAAGTTTATTATGTAGTTCGTAAACAAAAGTTTGTCCTTCCTCAATTTAAGTTTTCAGTTGTACAACCAAGTTCCTTATTCATACCATGTAAATTAAACTATACAGAGCAAGTGATCTTCTTTTGCACTGCATGTATGCTTCTGTTCTTCATCCGTAATCCAGTGGTGTGGTGAACCTACCCACTACAACACAATGTCATATTCTGCAATGTCTTAATTATGAACAATGTCATATCATTCTACTACTCCCTCCGTCTGAAAATACTTGTCATTGAAATGGATGTATCTAGATGTATTTTTGTTCTAGACACATCCATTTTGATGACAAGTAATTCCGGACGGAGGGAGTATTATTTAAACCGTCTCTTTATTTGCCAATCTGAAATGGGATAAATTGACATCACACTAACCATTGATACTTATGAGTTCTTGATCTGTAATCCAGTGGTGTCATGAAGCTGCCAACTCCTTCACAATGTCTTTTCCTGCCATGTCTTGACCTGAACAATACCATATTGTGTTAATGCAATTTTAAACTATGTCACTTTATTCGTCAGTAAGAAATGTGATGAATTGTCAGCAATGATACTTTTATGTGCAAAACCTGTCATCTGTTTGTTTATCTTTCAGAGTGAGGAAGATTTAAGTGTTGAACAAGCGCAGTCTCATCATCTTGCTCAGCTGCTTGCGCTGCAGCTCCCCAGCAGGGCTAACCTTTCTTGAACTCTATTGAAGTGTTGTCGGTTTTGTATATTATTTTGTCGGCGTGTTTATTTGCACTGATGGCGATCTTTGATGCCCAGTGTATGTAATCTGCTGTCTGTTTGTGCTTTATTATCATAGTGGTGAACTTTGATGCCCAGTGGATGTAATATGCTGTAATTTCTTTATTGTGTAGTCCAGGTTTTTTCTTATTCACGATGCTGCAGTTATTTTACTATATATTTATCCTGTCTTCGCAGTAAACTGGCCAAACTATAAAATTACGGTACATAATCGGGCCGTCATGCAATCACGATGTAGGTTGGGCCTGAAACATGCCGAACAGCTAACGGGTCGGCAGAAACCTGAAATGAACCCCGGCCCATGATTGTGCGAATCAAATCACGGGCTTTTAACAGGACAAAATTGTCTCGGTCCTTGTTTGGCCCAATCAGATATCGGCTGCGAGCAGGCCGGATGCAAACCGGGCCGTAGTTAGGCCCAACTATATGACGGGCATTTAAGAGGCCGAAATTAATATAGGGCCGAAATGTTAAACGGGTCCTTAAGAGGCCAAAACTAATGTCAGGCCGAATTACTAAGTGGGCCCCTAGCAGGTGGGCCCAAAAGCATAGTGTCCAGTTGACGGGCCGAATCTGATATGGGCCATAATTGAGCCCATAGCCTCTTAAAGGGCCGTACCTGATCTGGGCTGTAATTTGGCCTAGAACATGGTAGGCTTTTATTGGGCCGGATCTCATATGGGCAACTATTAGGCCCGGAACGTGGCAGGCCATTAATGGACCGGATCAAATATGGGCCGGCATTTGGCCCAAAACATGGCAGCCAGTTAATGGGTCGGCCTACTAGGATCCTCATATTCTTGTCGGCCTACAGCTGGGCCGACCCGTTAATGTCGGCGAAATCTCGTGGGCCTTTAGCCAGGCCGGCCCATTATGATCCGCAAGAATCTTGTGGGCCTTTACCTAGGCCGACCCATTATGGCACACAAAAATCTTGTGGGCCTTTACCTGGGCCGGCCCATTATGGCCCGCAAAATCTTGTGGGCCGTTAGCTGGGCCAGCCCATTATGGTCCGCAAAATCTCATGGACCTTTAGCTGGGCCGGCCCATTATGGTCTGCAAAATCTTGTGGGCCTTTAGTTGGGCCGGCCCATTTAAACTTGGTGGGCCGGTCCACGTGTCAACATATCATAGGCGCGTCTCGCCCATTGGATGAGTGACACCTGTGCCAGCGCGGACCTGACACGTGTCTCCTCCAGCCAATGATGATGTTACATGTGGAAAATCCCCATTGGTCGGGGCTGTTAACGGGTTATCGGATCCAAAACCCGACCCGATAGCTTAACGGCGTTCCGTTACGGTGGATGCCACGTGTCGGTCACCCTTGACGAAAGCACTTCTGTGATGCTCGATTTATCGTCATGGAAGTGGACACTTTCGTGATGATAAGTTTGGTAATGTCATGGAACACTTCTACGACAACACATGTATGACTATCTTGATTCTGTCATAAATTTGTCATGGATTGATGAGGACATCAATACCATTGTTACACCCACAGCCCCTGCTGCTATACATACTGGACCAATTACGAGAGGTCGCGCACGCCAACTAAATTACCAGGTACTTTTGTTTCTTGGTAATGATTCTAATGTTCATGAGAATATGATGCTGCCTAAATTGGATACATTTGTTTTGCTTACAAATGAAGGGCCTAGCTTGGAGAAGGATGAACATTGGAGCAAGAGCAAGCGTGGAGATGATGGCATGCGCAAGGGGAACAAGAACGGAGTTACAAGTGATGATTTCAGGACTTTGAAGCCACCATAATGGGTGCATGAAGCCTTGAGCGAAATATACAAGATGCCACTTCATAAATTTCGTCTAGAGGCTATTCTAGGTGCTGCGTCACCTTATTATTGGGCCATGCCCATGTAATTTCGAAATACATAAGTATAGGCTATTTTTAGAGTCCGTATGTGTGGAGAAACAAGAGATAGGGTTGATTTTGGACCCCTCCACCAAGGGTCACGAAATTCCCCCCCTCTTCCTCCATATATACAGCCCTTAGGGCACCGTTTAGACTTTGGGTTTTGTTTAGATTAAAGTTTGCCATAGCTGCAACTTCGCGTACTTCGTTTGTGTTCAACAACCAGACAAAGGCGTCATAGAACCCCACCTTGATCAATAAAGCTTTCATCTTATATTTGCAATATCCAGATTGCAATCTCAGTTTATTGCTTGTTCTTCGTTTGCTCGCAGGAAATAGACCCTCGTGGTCAGGTTGATCGTGCTCCGTCGTGGTCAATAACCTCTCGGAGTTGGTTTAGCGATTGCTAAGGCGCGACGTCCTCGCACGTTCGTAGTCGGATCGTCAAAGTCGACTTCCACCAAAGCGAAATCCATCATCTCATCTAAAGACGGGACACCTTTGCCTCTATCAAGTGGTGTCAGATTTCCAGATTGCTTGGTGAGATTTTACAGTTTTTCGTAGTTTAGATCGAGTCTGTTCTTCATACCTATAGTCCACGAAAAAGCCACAAAAAAAATTAGGGTTAGTTCATCCTATCCGAACCAGTCTGAGCCTTTGCATAATCTTTTCTGTATTTGCGTTGTTGAATTTGCGGTTGCATCTTCGTGTCTAGTTGTTGGTCTTAGAGTCTAGTCTTTTGGAGTTTCGAGTTCTGGTCATAAGTTGTCACACCGCCGCCGCACCATCATCATCGCCCCTGCCATCTACCACCACCGCTTATCCGCCACCGCTTCGAATCCGTATCCATATACCACCACCGCTGCCATATATCACCACTGCTACCATCTACCACCATATATCCACCACCAATCCGAGTTCCTTGCGTATTGGGTTTGTTCTCAGGATCCATCTAGTTTTCGATTCGTGTTTCCTTGTCGGAGTAGGTTTCGGAAAAAAAACGCCCTCCGTTTAGGCCCAAAATTTTCCAAAAACGCACTTGACAAAAAAAATTCTGGCTATCCTATTTTTAGGTGTTTCTAAGCGTTTTGAGACAGTCGCCATTATAGAAAGTTTTTTTGACCCGTTTCCAGTTTTTGGGTCCAGGCAGTTGAAAAAAAAATTTGGTCGAAAAAATTTCGTGCCCATCCTGTCAGTTTGACCTGGGAAGAGTTTTTAGACACTTGCCATTATAGTGATTTTTCGCAAAAAAAAACAGCGCAAAAAAAAGAGCAAAAAAAAAAATCCAGAGTGTGCTTTTCCCTTGTTTACGTGCAGCACCGTGATTTTGTTAGTGTTCTAGGCTCGCATCTCTAGCACGGTCTAGCCTAGGACCAGCACAGTACCGTCGTTGAGCGTTTATTCAACTTTGCATCTCTGAATTGATTATTGCTGACCTTTTTTTTTGCTACCATATTATAAGCCTTCCCAGCTCCACATACATCTACGTCATGCATTTGACACTCCCTGGTAATCGCTATATCCAAGCTTTGAGAGTTTTGACTACAACGGTTGCCGATCACCACCTGCTGCTGGGTAAGAACTGGTAAGAATTTGAGATTTGCTTGACGGGTTTGTGATACACCACCACCACTTCTTAGTAGTCTGTAGGATCATATTCTTGTGTGTTTCTATTTGCTGCTAACCATGGTAGGATCACAAGCCGACGAGACTGATTGGGAGAACCTGACGAACAAACAGATACATGATAAATTTTAGCAAATGATGAGTGGATAGGTGCAAGATGTGCTAAACAGATTTGACGAGGCCATGGAGAAGATAGATGGCATTGAGAAGATGTTCGAAACAAAGCTTGATAGCAAGTTTAATGAATTGCTCGCGCGTTTTCCACAACCACCGTCGGCTGCACCTATCGCATCTCTGCAACAACAACAACAACGCATCCTTCCGAATCAGTATGGACGAGCGAAGCGTGTTCGTATTGAGGATGGCCAAACTTTTGGTGCTGCTGTTCATGTTGTTGATGCTTCTTTGGCTCCTGCTACTACTTCTGCTGGTACCCAGGAGGATGCTGAGTATGCGGGCGATTATGAGGATGAGGTTGATCAAAATCAGAACTACGTGCAGCCACCAGCACCACCACCAGCAGGTCGACCTCAGGTATATATTCGTAATGGTAGGCCTGCACCACCACCTCAGGTACGAGATGATGTCCATATTCCTAAACTGAAATTGAATATTCCACCATTTGAGGGTAGATATGTTCCTGATATATATCTTACTTGGGAGTTAGAAACTGAACAACGTTTTACATGTTTACAATATCCCGAGGAGAGACAGGTTGTTGCTGCTGTTTGTGCTTTCACTAGTTTTGCATGTGTATGGTGGTCTGAACATTGTAGATTATATCCTATTCCCGCTACTTGGGCTTCTTTGAAAACTGCTATGCGTACTCGTAGGGTTCCACCATATTATCAACGTTAATTGCTTCAAAAATTGCAGCGTTTAAGACAAGGAAAAAATTCTGTGGAAGAATATTATCAGGAATTACAAACTGGCATGATAAGATGTGGTATTGTTGAGGAGAATGAAGCTATGCTTGCACGTTTTACGGGTGGATTAAATAGAGAGATTCAGACCATTCTAGAGTATAAGGAGTATACTAATATCACTCATTTATTCCATGTTGCTTGTAAAGCTGGACGTGAAGTGCAGGATCGACAAGCAATGGCGCGCACTAACTTTTCTGCAGGTCGACCTTCCTCATGGACACCGCGTGCATCTTCTACTTCCGCTACACCAGCACCTCCATCAGGTGCCACCTCCAGCCGTGATACAAGAAAGCACGCACAACCACCACTATCTGCCAAGAGCACACCTGCCGGACCTACACAGAGTTCTTCTTCTTCCATGGCATCAACAGGGCACACAAGTGATATTATTTGTCGTCGTTGTAAGGGAAGAGGTCATTATGCGAGAGAATGCAAATCACAGCGTGTGATGATTGCTACCGAGGATGGTGGGTATGAGTCCGCTAGTGACTACGATGAGGAGACTTTGGCTCTTATTACACGTGAAGAACATGGTGGAGATGATTCTGATCATGAGATGCAATACATGGCTCCTGAAGACGCTGACAGGTATGAATGTTTAGTGGCTCAACGTGTTTTCAGTGTGCAGGTCACACAAGCTGAGCAAAATCAGAGGCACAATTTGTTTCATACCAAGGGAGTTGTGAAGGAACGTTCTGTGCGCGTCATCATAGATGGAGGGAGCTGCAACAACTTGGCTAGCATGGAGATGGTGGAGAAGCTTTCTCTCACCACAAGACCACATCCACATCCTTACTACATCCAATGGTTCAACAACAACGGCAAGGTTAAGGTAACACGTACTGTTCGTGTGCATTTTAGTATCTCTACATATGCTAATTATGTTGATTGTGATGTGGTACCTATGCAAGCATGTTCCTTATTACTTGGTAGACCATGGCAATTTGATAAAAATCCTGTACACCATGGTAGAAACAATCAGTATACTCTTGCTCATAAGGATAAAAATATTACTTTGCTTCCTGACTCCTGATTCCATTTTGAAAGATGATATTAATAGAGCTAATAAAGCAAAACAGGAGAAGAATAAGAGTGAAAATAAGATTGTGGCAAAAGAATTTGAGCAACAAATGAAGCCTAATAATAAACCATCTAGTGTTGGTTCTGAAATTAAATTGAAAAGTGCATGTTTATTTGCCACCAAATCTGATATTGATGAGCTAGATTTCAGATCTGTTTGCTATGCTTTTGTGTGCAAAGATGCATTATTTTCATTCGAGGACGTGCCTTCCTCTTTGCCCCCTGCTGTCACTAACATTTTGCAGGAGTTCGCTGACGTCTTTCCACAAGACGTGCCACCGGGATTACCACCTATTCGAGGGATTGAGCATCAAATTACCTTAATTCTCGGTGCATCGCTACCCAACCGTGCACCATACCGTACCAATCCAGAGGAGACGAAGGAGATTATGCGTCAAGTACAGGAGCTGCTCGACAAAGGTTATATACGCGAATCTCTTAGTCCTTGTGCTGTTCCTATTATACTAGTGCCTAAAAAGGATGGTACGTCACGTATGTGTGTTGATTGTAGAGGCATTAATAATATTACTATTCGTTATCGTCATCCTATTCCTAGGCTAGATGATATGCTTGATGAATTGAGTGGCTCTACAATATTCTCCAAAGTTGGTTTGCGTAGTGGATACCATCAAATTCGTATGAAATTGGGTAATGAATGGAAAACAACATTTAAAACTAAGTTTGGTTTATATGAGTGGTTAGTCATGCCTTTTGGGTTAACTAATGCGCCTAGTACTTTCATGAGACTAATGAACGAAGTTTTACGTGCTTTCATTGCATGATTTGTGGTAGTCTATTTTGATGATATACTGATTTATAGCAAATCTTTGGAAGAACATTTGGAACATTTACGTGCTATTTTTATTGCTCTACGTGATGCATGTTTGTTTGGTAACCTTGGGAAGTGCACCTTTTGCACCGACCGAGTATCTTTTCTTGGCTATGTTGTTACTCCACAGGGAATTGAAGTTGACAAAGCCAAGATTGAAGGTATTGAGAGTTGGCCGCAGCCCAAAAAGGTCACACAAGTGAGGAGTTTTCTTGGCCTCGCTGGATTCTATAGGCGTTTTGTGAGAGATTTCAGCACCATTGTTGCACCTCTCAACGAGCTTACAAAGAAGGATGTGCCTTTTGTTTGGGGTACCGCACAGGAAGAAGCCTTCACGGTATTGAAAGATAAGTTGACACATGCTCCTTTACTCCAACTTCCTGATTTTAATAAGACTTTTGAGCTTGAATGTGATGCTAGTGGAATTGGATTAGGAGGTGTGTTATTACAAGATGGCAAACCTGTTGCATACTTTTCTGAAAAATTGAGTGGGCCTAGTCTGAATTATTCTACTTATGATAAAGAATTACATGCTCTTGTTCGGACTTTAGAAACATGGCAACATTATTTATGGCCCAAAGAATTTGTTATACATTCTGATCATGAATCTTTGAAACATATTAAAAGTCAAACTAAACTGAATCGTAGACATGCTAAATGGGTTGAATTCATTGAGACTTTCCCTTATGTCATTAAACACAAGAAGGGTAAAGAAAATGTTATTGCTGATGCATTGTCTCGTCGCTATACTATGCTTTCACAACTTGACTTCAAAATATTTGGTTTGGAGACCATCAAACATCAATATGTGCATGATGCTGATTTTAAAGATGTATTGCAGAATTGTAAAGAAGGAAGAACATGGAACAAGTTCGTCGTTAATGATGGATTTGTGTTCCGTGCTAACAAGCTATGCATTCTAGCTAGCTCCGTTCGTCTTTTGTTGTTGCAGGAGGCGCATGGAGGAGGACTAATGGGACACTTTGGCGTGAAGAAGACGGAGGACGTACTTGCTACACATTTCTTTTGGCCAACAATGAGATGGGATGTTGAGCGTTTTATTGCTCGCTGCACTACATGTCAAAAAGCTAAGTCACGACTCAATCCTCATGGTTTATATATGCCTTTGCCTGTACCTAGTGTTCCTTGGGAGGATATATCTATGGACTTTGTTTTAGGTTTACCTAGAACAAAGAAGGGGAGGGCTAGCATATTTGTTGTCGTGGATAGATTCTCGAAAATGGCACACTTTATACCATGTCATAAAAGCGATGATGCTGTTAATGTTGCTGATTTGTTATTTTGTGAAATTATTCGCCTGCATGGTGTGCCAAATACTATTGTTTCAGATCGTGATACTAAATTTCTTAGCCACTTTTGGAGATGTTTATGGGCTAAGTTGGGGACTAAACTGCTTTTTAGTACTACTTGTCACCCCCAAACTGATGGACAAACTGAAGTAGTCAATAGAACATTGTCTACTATGCTTAGGGCTGTTTTGAAGAATAATAAGAAAATGTGGGAGGAATGCTTGCCTCATATTGAATTTTCTTATAATTGTTCATTGCATTCTACTACTAAGATGTGCCCTTTTGAAGTTGTGTATGGTTTCCTACCTCGTGCACCTATTGATTTGTTGCCTCTTCCATCTTCGGAGAAGGTTAATTTTAATGCTAAAGAACATGCTGAATTGATTTTAAAAATGCATGAGTTAACTAAGGAAAACATTGAGTGTATGAATGATAAATATAAACTTGCTGGAGATAAGGGTAGAAAACATGTTGTGTTTGCACCAGGAGATCTTGTTTGGTTACGTTTGCGTAAGGATAGATTTCCTGATTTGCGCAAATCAAAGCTAATGCCACGTGCTGCTGGTCCCTTTAAGGTGTTGGAGAAAGTAAATTATAATGCATATAAACTTGAGCTACCTGCAGATTTTGGGGTTAGTCCCACTTTTAACATTGCAGATTTGAAGCCTTATTTGGGTGAGGAAGATGAACTTCCGTAGAGGACGACTTCATTTCAAGAAGGGGAGGATGATGAGGACATCAATACCATTGTCACACCCACAGCCCCTGCTGCTATACATACTGGACCAATTACGAGAGCTCGCGCACGCCAACTAAATTACCAGGTACTTTGGTTTCTTGGTAATGATTCTAATGTTCATGAGAATATGATGCTGCCTAAATTGGATACATTTGTTTTGCTTACAAATGAAGGGCCTAGCTTGGAGAAGGATGAACATTGGAGCAAGAGCAAGCGTGGAGATGATGGCATGCGCAAGGGGAACAAGAACGGAGTTACAAGTGATGATTTCAGGACTTTGAAGCCACCATAATGGGTGCATGAAGCCTTGGACGAAATATACAAGATGCCACTTCATAAATTTCGTCTAGAGGCTATTCTAGGTGCTGCGTCACCTTATTATTGGGCCAGGCCCATGTAATTTCGAAATACATAAGTATAGGCTATTTTTAGAGTCCGTATGTGTGGGGAAACAAGAGATAGGGTTGATTTCGGACCCCTCCACCAAGGGTCACAAAATCCCCCCCTCTTTCTCCATATATACAGCCCTTAGGGCACCGTTAAGACTTTGGGTTTTGTTTAGATTAAAGTTCGCCATAGCTCCAACTTCGCATACTTCATTTGTGTTCAACGACCAGACAAAGGCGTCACAGAACCCCACCTTGATCAATAAAACTTTCATCTTATATTCGCAATATCCAGATTGCAATCTCAGATTCTTGCTTGTTCTTCGTTTGCTCGCAGGAAACAGACCCTCGTGGTCAGGTTGATCGTGCTCCATCGTGGTCAATAACCTCTCAGAGTTGGTTTAGTGATTGCTAAGGCGTGACGTCCCCGCACGTTCGTAGTCGGATCATCAAAGTCAACTTCCACCAAAGCGAAATCCATCATCTCATCGAAAGACGGGACACCTTTGCCTCTATCATGGATGTACATGCATGACAAAAAACGTGACCTACTGTGACAAACACGTATCATCACGGAAGTGTATTTTTTTTGTAGTGTGTGACAAGCATGACAGTGAGAGAAAGTGACAGGTAGGCCCCGCATGACAGAACGAGAAAGTGATCTGGGTCTGTGCCAGGAGGATTCTTTGACTGGTCAAAATGGATGGATATGGAGCTATACGATCTCGTACTCACCGTATAATCACCTCACCATGTATACGCTGCAGCCCCGGCGCTTATTTTCTAGGGTTTGCACTCTTCACACTCTCTCTCTAGTATATATATACATGCTTGAGCCTTAGTGATTGTAGTTGCTCTCTTCACACTCTCTCACCCTCTCCAGATCTAAACAGGACTTCGTTGTCCTCTCTCTCTCCCCTCACTGTTGGTCAAAGAGCCGACAGGATCTGTTCACAGGGAAGGGAAGGAGGCTTAACGCTTTCGCCATCGACGAGGGGGGGAATCCACTACCGGTGCAGCTCTTCTCTTTCACCTAGCGGCGGCGCGGGAGGGCCTCCGACCCCTTCTTGTTTGCTGCCATACATAGTGTGGACCGAATAGCCTCCGGTCGCCCACCGAACCACACCCCAAGAACCTTAAGGTGTAATTTACTTATTCCACATGCATTGTTCTAGCTGCATGTGGAATTTTTCCGCTTCTGCACTCGAATCTAGGTGTTGGATCAAATAGCAAAGTAGTGGGGAAAGTTGTATAGCATGAATCTAGGACGTGGTTCAAAGAGGAAAGGAATGGGGGAATGTTGTATAGCATGAATCTAAGATGTGGTTCAAAGAGGAAAGGAATGGGGAAAAGTAGTGAGAAAAGTTATATAGGATGAATCTAGGACGTGGTTCAAAGAGGAAAGGAAGGGGCGAAAGTACTAGTATAGACTGGCTATCCAGCACCTACGTTGGTCGATAAGGGAAAACAATGACAAACGCAGTACGCACATCTATAACAAACTGATATTTTGTTTTGGTGGACAAGGCTGTAGAGTTTGAGCAGGACTAGATTTGTTGCGCTCACATACGGAAAGGTGTCTAAAGATAACAAAACTGGGACCAACAAAAAGATGCTCCTTGGTTGTTTGTTCTTTGTTGCAATAGACTGTGCATCACCCCTTCATACATTAGTAGATGCACATGGTGCTGGTGCATCGACTTTCCCGTGCAACTCTTTAGTTGTTGTTAATCTAAGGCCCTGTTTGGTTAAAAACACCCTAGTTCCTACCTTCTTGGTTCCAGGGACTAAACATGGAGTAGAGGTTATTAAATAACATGCTAAAAGACCATGTTACCCCTAGTAATGAACTAATAGAGACAAAGTGCGATGCGGGGCTGGGGTAACTGTTGGAAAATGTCCCAAAAATAAATGGTATCTTCTTCTGCAACAGTAGATAGCAACAGATGGTTCCGGAGAAGTGCTTGATCTCTATGCTCTACACAATAAGCCTCCTGATTTCAAACATATGATTGAGCTTTGCCATCACTATTGGTGTTGTGCTATTGTTTAGATATTGTCATGAGAATGTGGTATTGTCCTTGAGAAGTGCTTCAACTGTGTTGTTTTAAATATTTCCTTTCCTTTTTGAGGAAACAGGGATGCTAGCATTTAGTTGTCCTCTTGTCTTTTCATAACAAGATCATCCTCCTATAAACAAGAATATGGAGTACGTGAAGTGACTAGTTCCGATTATGCCAGGATGAAAAAGCCATGTCTATCTTCTCATCAGAAGGAGCACTTGAAGGATGGTTACATCACTCCCCACAAGACCAAACTAACTTCAGCTCAGAAGGGCTGACAGATGTCCATTTTTTTGCTGTGTTGCGCAAGTATAATGTACTTCTAGGATTCTTTCTGGTGAGTTACATTTTTTTAAAGTGTGCTCTACATGGACCATGACTGCCTATTTAAATTGCCAATTCATTGTAGAGTTTGCTTTATACTAATCATTTTTTTTGTATTTGTGCAAGCAGGGGTGCTCAGCTTGATTTCAATGGGAACTGCACAAAATGTTCATGAACACATCGAATCATTCATTTTCCACTACAAGAAAGGAGGTGCCGGTAAGTTCAAGGCATTGCAACATCTAAGGGCGAAATCATACAAGCTATGCACGAATATGGTTGATTTTGGTGGAACTGCACAAAAAGAACAGCTAGTTTATTTAGCACGAGGTGCCATGTCAATGTCCGAACTGATGACAAACCCTGCCCATTCCACAATCGTAGGCATTTGATATTCTGGAATGGGAAAACCTTGTCAAAGTTTGCTCATTGATCTACGCAAAAATAAGCATGTGACATTTTGGAATGGGACAACCTTGTAAATTTTTGCTCATTGATGTTAGCAAGAAGACATGCGTTTGATATTTTCGAATGGCACGCCCTTTGCTGTCAGCAGTGTCGAATGATTTTTCTTTATTCTTTAGTTGTGAAGTAAATATTGGCTCTGACATGTTAATCGCTGAGATGCATAATCATTGATTGTTTTGAATATTCTCTATGAATTTCCAGGCCAGTGTGTTTGATTGCAATGTATAGGAACGCCAAAAAGGTGCTCAAACTCTTTGTACCCCTCTGTTCCTTTTTACTTTGCACATTGTGAAAGTTCATACTTTTTTCTATAAGATTGGTGAAAGTAGAGATACTTTGTCTGCAGACAAAACTTGTATGTAGACTAAAAAGGACCAGAGGGAGTACATGTGAAACTATTGCAAACGAGGTGATCACGCTGGGAATAATGCTAGTACGTATTGTTTTGCATGTTCATCCAATGGCAGTGATACAAGAATACGAACTAATCGAACTAAATTCATTCATACACGGTCGGATTTCATATAAACATGCCGGATTTCATTACATTTCGTACATTCCTCGACTAAAAAGGGGTGCGCTAGAGGTATAACTAATTAACCGAAGCTACCCACCTATGTCCGGCTGAGCCAAACAGAAGCTTCTTCTCCAGAGGACTGAGCTTCACTGAGTTAACTGCAGGTACAATTGCATAACTGACATGTGGCCCAGATGCCTGTTGGGCCCACGTGTTAGTAAGCCAACTACACTAGCTGTTAAGTATAAGCAGCGTCCTTCTCCAACATAGCTCTCGGACTCCACGTCGCCGCCAAGAAGCTAATCGGCCGTCAATGGTCTACCCGCCTAGCTTGGCTCCAATCGGAGGGTAGCAGCGTTGGCCTTACTTGGACCCGAGCAGCGGCGACCTACCGTGTTCTACTCTTCCTTGTTTTATGTGTGGCGCGGCTGAGGGAGTCCTGGATTAGGGGGTATCCGGACAGCCGGACTCTATACTTCATCTGGACTATTGGAGCGTGAAGATACAAGACTCAAGACTCCGTCCCGTGTCCAGATGGGACTCTCCTTTACGTGGAAGACAAGCTTGGTGATCCGGATATGATATTTTCTTCCTTGTAACCGACTCCGTGTAAACCCTAGCCCTCTCCGGTGTCTATATAAACCGGAGGGGTTGGTCCTTAGAAGGACAATCACAATCATAATCATCATAGGCTAGCTTCTAGGGTTTAGCCTTTACGATCTCGTGGTAGATCTACTCTTGTACTACTCATAACATCAATATCAATCAAGAAGGAAGTAGGATTTTACCTCCATCGAGAGGGCCCGAACCTGGGTAAACATTGTGTCCCTTGCTTCATGTTACCATCAGCCTAAGACGCATAGATCGGGACCCCCTACCCGGGATCCGCCGGTTTTGACACCGACATTGGTGCTTTCATTGAGAGTTCCTGTGTGTCGTCGCTGCAAGGCCTGATGGCTCCTTAAATCGTCAACAACGCGGTCCAGGGTGAGTCTTTTCTCCCCGGACAGATCTTCGTGTTTGGCGGCTTCGCACTGCGGGCCAATTCACTTGGCCAACTGGAGCAGATCAACAGCTACACCCCTGGCCACCAAGTGAGGTTCGGAAACCTGAACTACTCGGCTGATATCCGCGGAGACTTGATCTTCAACGGATTCGGGCCTGTGCCAGGAGCGCTGGATGGTCACGATGAGCACGGCTTAGACCTGCTGTCGGACAATGCTCGGGATGTCATCCCTACGGTAGACCCTGACCTAAATCCGTAGCAGAACGCGTTGCCTAAGGACGGATGGATGGACTCCCCCCCGCAGGCCGCACACTCATCAGTAGAGCCGAAAACAGGCCTCGTCCCCAAAGAAGCCTGTGACACCGGAACCCCGGACTCATATCCGACTGTAGGTTCCAGTCTGCGCTCTCCTGAGCCTGCCAGACCTGGTTGGGCTCCTGTAATGGAGTTCACCATACCGGATATCTTCCAACACTCGCCCTTTGGCGATGTGATGAACTCGTTAAAAGTCTCTCTCTTTGTTAGGAGGCTCGTGGCCGAACTATGTCCGGCTCGAGTGGGAAGTAGGTGACGAAGGAATTTGTTGCCCACCCACCACCCACTTCATTGCCACGGTCGATGATCTAACCAACGTGCTTAACTTCGACTCCGAAGACATTGAAGGTATGGACGACAATGTAGGAGAAGAACAGGAACCACCGCTCACGGGGCGGTAGACAACCACCTCCTCATACGATATATATATGGTGGACACTCCGAAAGAAACCAATGGCAATGAGGCAACGGAGGATAACCCATCAGGGAAAAAAGCAAAGCATGGGCGTCGTCGACGCCGCTCCAAGCCCCGACACAGCAATACCGGCCCAGGAGACGAAAACAATCCGGATGGTGCCGAAGAGGAATACAACCCTGATCAGCCTACCTTCGAGCAGGCCGGGCAGGAAGACGGGCAGGTCAGCCCAGATGAACAGGGATGGACGGATATCCGGAGGAGGACAACTACATGCCCCCTCCGAAGACGAGATTAGCCTCGGCAACGACGAGTTCGGCGTGCCTGAGGAGCCCGTCGAGCAGGAGCGCTTCCAGCATCGGCTCATGGCCACTGCGAGGAGCCTGAAAAAGAAGCAGCAGCAACTTCAAGCTGATCAAGACCTCCTCACAGATAGATGGACTAAAGTCCTGGCACCCGAGGAATATGGACTCGAGCGCCACACGGCTGACCGGCCACCTCGTGGCCGGGATAAAACGGCATATCAGGCCGAATACCAGCCCGCACCCCCACGCCAATACACTACGGCCCGGGGTAATAGGCAAGACCTGCAAGATATACTGGAAAACAAAGCAGGACAGCCAACATCGATCTACGGATCACGGCGGCGTGCCCCAACACGCGACGATGACCGTCACGCTGCATACACTATCAACAAGTCCGGCCGGGCCGAACAAAGCCACCCAGACCAATTCGAACTGCGTAGCCACATAGCCCGGCACAGAGGCGCCACACACCCCCTCTGCTTCACTGATGAAGTGATGGATCATGAATTCCCAGAAGGGTTCAAACCCGTAAACATCCAATCATACAATGGCACAATAGACCTCGCAGTACGGATCGAAGATTTCCTTCTCCATATTCACATGGCCCGTGGAGACGATCTACACGCCATCAAGTATCTTCCCGTTAAGCTCAAAGGACCCGCCCAGCACTGGCTAAACAGCCTGCCTGCAAATTCCATTGGCAGTTCGGAAAACCTGGAAGACGCGTTCCTCGACAACTTCTCGGGCACATATGTGCGACCACCGGATGCCGATGACTTGAGCCACATTACTCAATAGCCCGGAGAGTCAGCCAGGAAATTCTGGACTCGGTTCCTAACTAAAAAGAATCAAATAGTCGACTATCTGGACGCCGAAGCCCTGGCGGCCTTTAAGCATAATATTCGCGACGAGTGGCTCGCCCGGCACCTCGGCCAGGAAAAACCCAAGTCCATGACAGCTCTCACGACACTAATGACCCGCTTTTGCGCGGGCGAGGACACCTGGTTGGCCTGCAGCAGCACTACACCATATTCTGGCACTTCGGATGTCTGTGACAATAACGGCAAGCCACGGCGCAATAGACATAATCGATGGAACAACGGCAACTACACGGAAGACACGACAGTCAACGCCGGATCCAGCGGATCTAAATCTGGTCAACGGAAGAAGTCGTTCAAAAGAAACAATCAAGGACCATCCAGTCTGGACCGCATACTGGAACGCTCGTGCCAAATTCATGGCACCCCGGACAAGCCAGCCAACCACACTAATAGAGACTTCTGGGTGTTCAAACAGGCCGGTAAAATAAACGCCGAAAACAAGGACAAGGGGCTGCACAGCGACGATGACGAGGAGCCCCGGCGTCCGAACACGGGGGGACAGAAGAAATTTCCTCCCCAGGTGAAAACGGTCAACATGATCTACGCCACCCAGATTCCCAAGCGGGAACGAAAGCGAGCACTATGGGACGTCTATGCGATGGAGCCAGTCGTCCCCAAATTCAACCCATGGTCAGCTTGTCCAATCACTTTCAATCGTAGGGATCACCCTACCAGCATCCGTCACGGCGCTCAGCCGCATTGGTCCTAGAACCAATCATCAAAGGATCGCACCTCACGCGAGTCCTCATGGACGGCGGCAGCAGCCTGAACCTGCTTTATCAGGACACAGTGCGCAAAATGGGCATCGACCCTTCGAGGATCAAGGACACCAAAACCACCTTTAAAGGTGTAATTCCTGGAGTAGAGGCCCGTTGCACGGGCTCTATAACATTGGAAGTGGTCTTCGGATCTCCGGATAATTTTCGAAGTGAAGAGTTAGTCTTCGATATCGTCCCTTTCCGTAGTGGTTACCACGCACTGCTTGGACGAACCGCATTTGCTAGATTCAATGCGGTACCACACTATGCATACCTCAAGCTCAAGATGCCAGGACCGTGCGGGGTCATAACAGTTAACAGAAACATGGACTGTTCTCTCTGTACAGAAGAGCATACTGCAGCCCTCGCGGCGGAAGTACAATGCGGCCTCCTCCGACAAACCACCAATCCGACAACGGCAACCTTGAGCACCGTCAAGCGAGTCCAGAACACCCCGCAACAGGATAACCAGGCACGCCAAGAGCGCGACTAGCAGTTCGGCCTCCGCTCAAGCCCCATTAAAGGAGCATTCGTGCCACGCGTACACAATTACGCACTCAAAATACCATGGGCATAGGCGGAGGCGCAGCAATGACTCAGTCAATAGTGTGGTATAACCGCAACATACCTTCATAACCCCCCTTTTTATCTTTCAGGACACTGCTGCAGGGCAACCTCTTCAGAAGAGCCGGATTGTCGGACTTACACAGGAGAGAAAACCAAGTAGGCAACAGGCTTTGCGCATAAAAGGAAATACCCAGGTGGAATCTGTTCATGATCGTCGTACCTATTTTATACACCTACATGCAGCCTGCCCTTGGACAGGACATGTTTAATAGTATTATTCATCAATGGGAGATAATATATAGCGTCAACTTATTATTCCTATTTGTGCATTTTTCTTAACAATATTTATTTAATATTGCATCCGTACACCTTGGTACGTTCAGTTTGCCAGGGGCTTCTTATGGAGCCCCATAATACGGCAAGACAAGTCTGAACACTGTCAACAGTGCGGCACCACGAACTTATAGCACCATATGCATCAGCTGCAAATCACGTCTTGGGTCAATAGTTGGGTTTGCCTGGCTCCCTTGTTTTGGTACCTTACGTTCCATTATATCGGCTAAGGTAGCGCAGGGAGAACTACTGCGATTGTGTCCCGGTTCTTCCGGACGAACACCTCAGGAGAGAAAGCCGAAAACTGACCGGCATGATCCAGCGAGAGCTGGCCGCTGTTCGAGAGGTCTTAAAATCCTTAAAGGTTTTTTCCGCTTTAGGCGAAGAATCGACTTCGTCCAATTTAGGCGTATATAGCGCCCCAATTCGGCCTTCTGAATTCTAGGGGCTTCGCCGAAATTTAAAATTGTAGACTTCTATGGCTAAGTGAAAGTTATAAAGCCGCATAGTCCGATTGCCTTGTTCGCTGCGCCGGATACCTCCTTAAGGGACCAAAAATTTGGATAAAGAGTGTCTGGGTTTTTCCGGGAACACCCCGGTACTAGTTGCATGGGGGCAGAATCCGACAACTGACCTACTTGGAGAATTCTATAAACAGCCGCATAGAAGGTAAAATTTTAAATCAAAAGTGCTACATAGCGCAAGTAACTTCGTCTTTACATTAAAATAATGACAGAAGTACATTTACTCAAGGATCGTATCCATGGTACATTCATCGGCCACGAGACGAGCGCCCTTCATAATGCCATCATATCTCAGGACAACGATGCGCCTTGCCCTCCGGCGGCCCGTCCTTCACCAGCTTCTCTGCATCCAGCTTGCCCCAATGCACCTTCGCACAGGCAAAGGCCCGGCGGGCACCCTCAATGCAAACGGGTCGCTTGATCACTTCAAGCCGCGGACAGGCATTTACCATCCGCTTGATCAGGACGAAGTAGCTAGTGGGCAGGGGCTCACCAGGCCACATCCGGACTATAAAATCTTTCATAGCCACTTCAGTGGCCCTGTGGAGTTCAACCAACTACTTCAGTTGGTCACTCAGAGGCGTTGGGTGTCCGGCCCCAGCATACTGGGACTACAACAGCTTCTCCGTTATGCTCCCCTCCTCGGCATGGTAGAACTCCGTGGCATCCGATATGCTGCGTGGCAGATCTGCGAATGCCCCTGGAGAGCTCCGAATCGGGTAAGTAAAAGAAACGCCTCCTCCACATGCTTGCTTTCCATAAAGAATGTCTTACCCGCCACTATCATCTTGGCCGTCTGGATTCCCTGTTGTGCCTTTTCAGTTTCGGCCTTGGCATCTTTAATACTCGCAAGGGCCTTCGCAAGCTCGGCCTCTTTCATCTTAAGATCATGCTCCACAAGGGGCTTAAGTACCCCAAAATACACCAGGGGCTTAAGTACCCCAAAATATGGTGTGATAAGTCCGAACACTTTCACAAGTGCGGCACCCCGAACTTATAGCATTACATGCATCGGCTCTGAATCATGTCTTGGGTCAATAGTTGGGTTTGCCCGGCTCCCATGTTTTGGTACCTTACGTTCCATTATATCGGCTAAGGTAGAGCTGGGAGAACCACTGCGATTGCGCCCCGGTTGAGCTGGGTTAAGCACCTCAGTGGAGAAAGCTAAAACTGACCGTCATGATAGGGTGAGAGCCGGTCCCTGTTCGAGAGGTTTTCGAGTCCCTAAAGACTTATGCCGCTTAGAGCGAGGAGTCCGCTTTGTCCGGCCCAGGCATGGATAGCGTCCCGAACTCGGTCTTCCGAATACTAGGGGCTTCGCCGAAATTTAAAATTATAGAATTCTATGGCTAAGTGAGAGTGTTCAAGAATTATAGTCCGGTTGCCTCGTTCGTTGCGTTGAGCGCCTCCCTCGAAGGACCCAAGAATGGTAAAAAGAGCGCTCAAGTTTATCCCAAACACCCCAGCACTCGCGGCATGGGGGCAGAAGCCGATGACTCACCATCTCTCAAATTTAATAAACGGCCGCACAGAAGGTAATTTTTTAAATTCACAAGCGTTGCTTAGCGCATATGAACAAGTTTTCAAGCGTACAGGATAACAAATGTGAGTCTACTCAAAAATTACATCTTTGGAGCATTCACCCGCTATAAGGCGGGCACCCTTCAGGACGCCCGCATAATACATCTCGGGATTGCGATACTCCCTGCCCAGCGGTGGAGCGTCCGTCACAAGCTTCTCAGCGTCCATCTTCCCCCAGTGCACTTTAGCACGGGTAAGGGCCCTACGGGCACCTTCGATACAGACGGGGCGCTTGACGACTTCTATCGATGGACAGGCGTCCACCAGCCGCCTCACCAGCCCGAAGTAGCTCCCAGGCACGGCTTCCTTAGGCCACAGCCGAACTATGAGGCCCTTCATGGCCTGTTCGGCCACCTTATGGAGCTCGACAAGCTGCTTCAGCTGGTCGCTCAAGGGCACCGGGTGTCCGGCCTTAGCATACTGAGACCAGAACACCTTCTCCGTCGAGCTCCCCTCCTCGGCCTGGTAGAATACGGCAGCGTCGGACACACTGCGGGGCAGATCTGCGAATGCTCCTAGAGGGCTCCGGATTCGGGTAAGTAACAAGTAATTCACTTTCACGTGCTTGCTTTGCATGAAGAATGCCTTACCCGCCGCTATCTTCTTCATCGCCTCAATTTCCTGGAGGGCTTTCTGGGCTTCGGCCTTAGCGGCTTTGGCCCTCTCAAGAGTCGAGGCAAGCTCGGACTCTCGAGTCTTTAAGTCACGCTCCAAACCCTCGCGTTTTTTCACGAGAGCCTGGAGCTCTTGCCGCACCTCCGCCACCCACGCCTCCTGGTTCTCTCGCTCGGTGCGCTCCGCGGCTGCATTGCTTTCGTCCTTGGACACCGCTTCCTTCAGGGTCGCCACCTCGTTCGTGGCCCCTGCAATACTCACGTTATTCCTGTCATTTTTTGCAACCACATCTTTTATATACTTCCATAAGGTATTACTTACCTTCCTTGTCCTCGAGCTGCTTCTTGGCAAGGCCAAGCTCGTTCTCGGACTGCTCGAGGCTCTGCTTCAATGCATTGACCTCCGCAGTCAGTGCGGCAGAGGTCAGCAGCGCAGCCTGCATTCCCCATATTGACATACTTATGTTAGACTCCTGCATACATCTTTTTAGATCCTCAGTTCGGCTTTTCTTTCCGAACACCAAACCGAGCGTCAGGGGCTACTGTCTATGCGGTAATATTTTTACATATCTTAAATACATACCTCAAAGCCTGTTAGAAGGCTGGCACATGCTTCAGTCAGTCCGATCTTGGCAGACTGAACTCTCTGGATCACCACACTCATAACAGTGCGGTGCTCCTCGTCGATGGAGGCGTCGTTAAGCGCCTCCAGCAAATTATCCGGTGCCTCCGGTTGGACGGAGGTCACCGGTGTCGCAGTCTCGCCCTTCTTACAAAGGGGCCGCCAGCCGGACTCCGGAACCACTGAAGGTTCCGGTATAGAGACCGGCCCGGGGCCGAACTCAGAACCCTTCAGGGTTTGATCCCCCTTGTGCCCGAAGTCCGGGAGGTTGCCTTGCGGCACCTCCGGGACCTCCTCCTCCTGGCTGGGCCCCTTCTGGGACCCACCTCAGCATCATCCACAGCGTGAGGAGAGGAGACGGCCGGAAGTGAAGTGCCATTCACGTCCGACAAAGCCAGGGAGCCGCTCGTTGAAGTGTCGAGCCCGTCCTTGGGCGGGCTGCAGGGTTATAGTCTGCGTTAGGAGATTCTATGCGACAAAAGAAATGCCATGAGTGATTCTGGTATCCGGACACTTACGATTTCGCCAGGGGCTTAGCCCTCGGTGGCCACTCCTCTTCGTCGTCGTCGGCGTTGGTGGAGTAGTCCGGAGGAAGGGTCCTTCCCTTCTTGGACCCTCCGGCCTCCCCAGGTGGGGTGGCCTTCCTTTTCTTCTCTTCCCCCACTAGGGGAGAGGCCTCTTTCTCCTCCTCCTCGTCTTCGCGAGAGGAGTCCGCCTCGGAGTCATCGGACGATGAGTCCATTAACACCTGACGCCGGGAACTCTTTCGGGTTCCCGTGGCCTTCTTCTTGGCCTTCTTCGCCGGCACCACGTGAGGTGCCGGAACCAGCAGCCCCGTCAATCGGGCGTCCACCGGGTCTTCTGGCAAGGGAGCCGGACAGTCAACCTGCCCGGACGTCTTTTGCCAGGCCTGTCAAAGGTAGGGGAGTTTAGATCCCGCATAGAGTTAAACTATGGAAAATAAGTGTCCTATAAAGGGTAAAATAGCTTACCTCGCCGGCTTGACGCTGCGAGCTGAATCCGCGATCTTCGGTAGCGGATGCGGTAGCCTCGGCTCCCTTGAACAGCACCTTCCAGGCATCTTTGTACATAGTGTTGAAGAGCCTGCTCAAGGTTTGGTGTTGTGCCAGATCAAACTCCCACAAGCTGAAGGCCCGTTGTTGGCACGGGAGGATCCGGCGGATGAGCATGACCTGGACTACATTGACGAGCTTGAGCTTCTTGTTCACCAAGGTTTTGACGCAGGATTGGAGTCCAGTCAGCTCTTCCGAACTATCCCATGTCAGGACCGTCTCTTTCCAAGAGGTGAGCCATGTAGGGAAGCCAAATCGGAATTTGGGGGCCGCCACCCATTTAGGGTCACGCGGCTTGGTGATGTAGGACCACCCCGATTGCCACCCCTTTATGGTCTCCACGTAGGAGCCCTCGAGCCATAAGATGTTGGGCATCTTGCCCACCATGGCACCTCCGCACTCCGCTTGGCGTCCGCCCACTACCTTCGGCTTGACATTGAAGGTCTTCAGCCATAAGCCAAAGTGGGGCTGGATGCAGAGGAAGGCCTCGCACACGACGATGAACGCCGAGATGTTGAGGACGAAATTCAGGGCCAGATCATGGAAATCCAGGCCGTAGTAGAACATGAGCCCCAGGACGAATGGGTGAAGTGGAAAGCCTAGTCCGCGGAGGAAGTGGGTGAGGAACACCACCCTCTCATGGGGCCCGGGGGTGGGGATGAGCTGCCCCTTGTCGGGGAGCCGATGCACGATGTCACTGGACAAGTATGCGGCCTTCCGCAGCCTCTTGATGTGCCCCTCCGTGACGGAGGAGGCCATCCACTTGCCTCCCGCTCCGGACATGGCTGGGGAAGGTTGAGGCGAGATGTGCGGACTTGGGCGCTGGAGCTCGAGTGCATGAAAATGGATAAGCAAAGGAGGAAGAAGGCGTAGGTAAAAAGGTGGATCCTTATCCCCTTATATGGACGGACGAAGCTATGCGTCCCCACCAGCCTGGTAAAACTCGCTTATCCCCAAGCACCGTAATCAAAGGCGCGGTTGGGTTACCACGCCCGTATTGATGAGAATCCCGGAATAAGGGGACACGATCTCTTCTTTGACAAGACGTGCCAAGGAAACCGCCTGACTAAACGCGCTGAGGAGGGACAGTAAAAACGATTCGAATAAAGGCTTGGCCGTGGTGTGATGTCATGCCACGGGATATGTCAGCAGATTGAATTTGTGTAAATATTATTCTCTCTATGGTGGTATGTGGAACTTATGTTGCAGAGCCGGACCCTATCCTTGTGTTCAAAATCTTCTATGAAGTATTCGGAGGAGGAACCCGCCATGCAATGCCGAAGACAACATGCGCGCCGGACTCGTCGTCATTGAAGTCTGGTTCAGGGGCTACTGAGGGAGTCCTGGATTAAGGGGTGTCCGGATGGCCGGACTATAGCCTTTGGCCGGGCTACTAAGGGAGTCCTGGATTAGGAGGTAGATCCACTCTTGTACTACCCATATCACCAATATCAATCAAGCAGGAGTAGGGTTTTACCTCCACCGAGAGGGCCCGAACCTGGGTAAAAACATCGTGTCCCTTGTCTCCTATTACCATCCGCCTAGACGCACAGTTCGGGACCCCCTACCCAAGATCCGCCGGTTTTGACACCGACACTCCTATATATACCTACATATCCCCAAACGATCAGAAAAGGAGCCAAAAACCTAATTCCACTGCCGCAACCTTTTGTATCCACGAGATCCCATCTTGGGGCCTATTCCGGAGCTCCGCCGGAGGGGGCATCCACCACGGAGGGCTTCTACATCATCACCATAGCCCCTCCAATGAAGTGTGAGTAGTTTACTTCAGACCTTCGGGTCCATAGCTAGTAGCTAGATGGCTTCTTCTCTCTTTTTGGATCTCAATACAATGTTCTCCCCCTCTCTCGTGGAGATCTATTCGATGTAATGTTCTTTTTGCAGTGTGTTTGTTGAGACCGATGAATTGTGGGTTTATGATCTAACTTATCTCTGGAAAATATTTGAATCTTCTGTGAATTCTTTTATGTATGATTGAGTTATCTTTGCAAGTCTCTTCGAATTATCCTTTTTAGTTTGGCCAACTAGATTGGTAGTTCTTGCAATGGGAGAAGTGCTTAGCTTTGGGTTCAATCTTGCGGTGTCCTTTCCCAGTGACAGCAGGGGCAGCAAGGCACGTATTGTATTGTTGCCATCGAGGATAACAAGATGGGGTTTTTATCATATTGCATGAATTTATCCCTCTACATCATGTCATCTTGCTTGAGGCGTTACTCTGTTTTTAACTTAATACTCTAGATGCATGCTGGATAGCGGTCGATGAGTGGAGTAATAGTAGAAGATGCAGAATCGTTTCGATCTACTTGTCTTGGACGTGATGCCTATATACATGATCATTACCTAGATATGCTCATAACTCTGCTCAATTCTGTCAATTTCTCAACAGTAATTTGTTCACCCACCGTAGAATATCTATGCTCTTGAGAGAAGCCACTAGTGAAACCTATGGCCCCCGGGTCTATTCTCATCATATCAATCTCTATCGCTTTATTTACTTGCTTTGTTTTTACTTTGCATTTTTACTTTTCACTTTGCATCTATCTATAAAAAATACCAAAAATATTATTTATCATCTCTATCAGATCTCACTCTCGTAAGTGACCGTGAAGGGATTGACAACCCAAAATCGCATTGGTTGCGAGTAGCTATCGTTTTGTGTAGGTACGATGGACTTGTGCGTGGTCTCCTACTGGATTAATACCTTGGTTCTCAAAAACTGAGGGAAATACTAATGCTACTTTGCTGCATCATCCTCTCCTCTTCGGGGAAATCCAACGCAGTGCTCAAGAGGTAGCAAGAATAATTTCTGGCGCCGTTGTCGGGGAGGCTCATGCAAGCAAGTCAACCATACCAAGTACCCATCGCAATCCCTATCTCTCGCATTACATTATTTGCCATTTGCCTCTTGTTTTCCTCTCCCCCACTTCACCCTTGCCGTTTTATTCGCCCTCTCTTTCCCAATCTCCTCCTCTCTTTCCCGTCTGCCTTTTTCCCGTTGCCTTTCTGTTTGCTTGTGTGTTGGATTACTTGTTGCCATGGTGCAAGATAATACCAAATTGTGTGATTTCTCGAATACTAATAATAATGATTTCCTTAGTACTCCGATTGCTCCTCTTAATAATGATGAGTCTTGTGAAATCAATACCGCTTTGCTGAATCTTGTTATGAAAGATCAATTCGCCGGCCTTCCTAGTGAAGATGCCGCTACTCATCTAAACAATTTTGTTCATTTGTGTGATATGCAAAATAAGAAAGATACTAATAACAATATTGTCAAGTTGAAATTATTTCCGTTTTCACTTAGAGATCGTGCTAAAGTTTGGTTTTCATCTTTGCCTAAAAATAGTATTGATTCTTGGAATAAGTGCAAAGATGCTTTTATCTCTAAGTATTTTCCTCCCGCTAAGATCATCACTCTTAGGAACGATATCATGAATTTTAAACAACTTGATCATGAGCATATTGCCCAATCTTGGGAAAGAATGAAATTGTTGCTTCGCAATTGCCCTACTCATGGTTTGAATTTATGGATGATCAAACAAAAATTTTATGCCGGATTGAATTTTGCTTCTAGAAATCTTTTAGATTCGGCCGCGGGAGGCACTTTTATGGAAATTACGTTAGGAGATGCTACCAAATTGCTTGACGATATTATGGCTGATTATTCTCAATGGCACACCGAAAGATCTTCTAGTAAAAAAGTGCATGTTATAGAAGAAATCAATGTTTTGAGTGAAAAGATGGATGAACTTATGAAGATGTTTGCTCCTAAAAATACTCCTCTTGATCCCAATGATATGCCTTTGTCTACTTTGCTTGAGAATAATAATGAATCTATGGATGTGAATTTTGTTGGTAGGAATAGTTTTGGAAACAATGCGTATAGAGGGAATTTTAATCCTAGGCCTTATCCTAGTAATCCTTCTAATAATTATGGAAATTCCTACAACAACTCTTATGGAAATTTTAATAAGATGCCCTCTGAATTTGAGAGTAGTGTTAAAGATTTTATGAATTCACAAAAGAATTTTAATGCTTTGCTTGAAGAGAAATTGCTTAAAGTTGATGATTTGGCTAGGAACATTGATAGAATTTCTCTTGAAATTGATTATTTAAAGCTTAGATCTATTCCTCCTAAGCATGATATCAATGAGTCTCTCAAAGCCATGAGAATTTCCATTGATGAGTGCAAAGAAAGAACCGCTAGGATGCGTGCTTCCAAAGATGCCTTTATTAAAGCATGTTCTTCCAATTCCTATGAAAATCAAGATGAAGATCTAAAAGTTATTGATGTGTCCCCCATTAAACCTTTGTTTTGCAATATGAATCTTGATGAAACTGAATATGATCTTCCTTTACCTAGAAGGCGTTCTAAGTATTCGGAGTTTCTAGATCTTGATGATGAAATTGATGAAAGTGGGATTGAAATAAATAAAAACCGAGATGTTGCTAAAACCACTATTTTGGACCTCAAGGAATTTAATTATGAAAATTTCTCTTTGATTGGTTGTATTTCCTTGTTGCAATCCGTGCTAGATTCTCCTCATGCTTATAATCAAAATAAGGCCTTTACCGAACACATTGTTGATGCCTTGATGCAATCTTATGAAGAAAAACCTGAGTTTAAAGTTTCTATCCCTAGAAAACTCTATGATGAGTGGGAACCTACTATTAAAATTAAAATTAAAGATTATGAGTTTCATGCTTTGTCTGATTTGGGTGCTAGTGTCTCTAGTATTTCCAAAGCTTTGTGTGATTTGCTAGATTTCCGTGACTTTGATGATTGCTCTCTAAACTTGCATCTTGCGGATTCCACTATTAAAAAGCCTATGGGAAGAATTAATGATGTTCTTATTGTTTCAAATAGGAATTATGTGCCCGTAGATTTTATCGTTCTTGATATAGATTGCAATCCTTCATGTCCTATTATTCTTGGTAGACCTTTCCTTAGAACGACTGGTGCAATTATCGATATGAAGGAAGGGAATATTTGATTCCAATTTCCCTTAAAGAAGAGCATGGAACACTTCCCTAGAAAGAAAATAAAATGAACATATGAATCTATCATGAGAGCCACTTATGGATTGCCTCCCAAAGATGGCAATACCTAGATCTATCCTTGCTTTTATGCCTAGCTAGGGGCGTTAAACGATAGCGCTTGTTGGGAGGTAACCCAATTTTATTTTGTGTTTTTTGTTTTAGCTTATGTTTAGGAATAAATAATCCATCTAGATTCTGTTTGGATGTGGTTTTATCTTTTAATTAGTGTCTGTGCCAAGTAGAACCTATAGGATAACCTACGATGATAGTTGATTTGATTCTGCTGAAAAACAGAAACTTTTCACGCACGAATGTAGTTTTGTTAAATCACAGAAACGTGATTTTGCGTTGATTAGTTTTGATGCTATTCAATAAACAAACTATTTTGGTAGAATTTTTAGAGTTCCAGAAGTTTGCGTTAGTTACAGATTGCTACAGACTGTTCTGTTTTTGATAGATTCTGTTTTACGTGTGTTGTTTGCTTATTTTGATGAATCTATGGCTAGTAAAATAGTTTATAATCCATAGATAAGTTGGAATATAGTAGGTTTAACACCAATATAAATAAAGAATGAGTTCATTACAGTACCTTAAGTAGTTCTTTGTTTTCTTTCTCTAACGGAGCTCACGAGATTTCTGTTGAGTTTTGTGTTGTGAAGTTTTCAAGTTTTTGGTGAGTTCTTTTGATGGATTATGGAACAAGGAGTGGCAAGAGCCTAAGCTTGGGGATGCCCATGGCACCCCCAAGATAATCCAAGGACAACAAAAATTCAAAGCTTGAGTATGCCCCGGAAGACATCCCCTTTTTCGTCCACTTCCATCGGTAATTTACTTGGAGCTATATTTTTATTCACCACATGATATGTGTTTTGCTTGGAGTGTCTTGTATTATTTGCGTCTTTGCTTGTTAGTTTAACACAATCATCCTTGCTGTACACACCTTATGAGAGATCCATACATGAATTGGAATTTGTTAGAATACTCTATGTGCTTCACTTATATCTTTTGAGCTTGATAGTTTTGCTCATAGTACTTCACTTATATCTTTTGAGCGTGATAATTGTTGCTCTAGTGCTTCACTTATATCTTTTAGAGTACGGTGGTGGATTTGTTTTAAAGAAACTATTGATCTCTCATGCTTCACTCAGATTATTTTGAGAGTCATTAATAGCATGGTAATTTGCTTAATGTTAATATACTTGGTATTCAAGATATGTGAAACTTTCTTTTGAGTGAATTGAATACTAAGATAAGTTTGATACTTGATAATTGTTTTGAGATATGGAGGTGATAATATCAAAGTCATGCTAGTTGGGTGATTATGAATTCAAAGAATGCTTGTGTTGAAGTTTGCAAGTCTCGTGGCATGCATGTATGGTTAAAGTTGTGTAACAAATTTGAAACATCAAGTGTACCTGGCTTGTGCATCCTTATGAGTGGCGGTCGGGGACGAGCGATGGTCTTTTCCTACCAATCTATCCCCCTAGTAGCATGCGCGTAGTACTTGATTTTTGATGACTTCTAAATTTTTGCAATAAGTATATGAGTTCTTTTGACTAATGTTGAGTCCATGGATTATACGCACTCTCACCTTTCCGCCTTTGCTAGCCTCTTCGGTACCGTGCATTGCCCTTTGTCACCTTGAGAGTTGGTGCAAACTTCGGCGGTGCATCCAAACCCCGAGATACGATACGCTCTATCAGACATAAACCTCCATATATCTTCCTCAAAACAGCCACCATACCTACCTATCATGGCATTTCCATAGCCATTCCGAGATATATTGCCATGCAACTTCCATGATGATCATCATGACATACATTACTTTTGTCATATTGCCATTACATGATCATGTAGTTGACATCGTATTTGTGGCAAAGCCACCATGCATTATTTTTCATACATGTCACTCTTGATTCATTGCACCATCCCGGTACACCGCCGGAGGCATTCATATAGAGTCATATCTTGTTCTAAGTTTTGAGTTGTAATCCTTATGTTGTAATCAATAGAAGTGTGATGATCATCATTATTAGAGCATTGCCCAAAAAAAGAAGAAAGGCCAAAAGAAGGCCCAAAAAAAGAAAAAAAGAAAAAAAAAGAAAAAAAAGGGGGGCAATGCTACTATCTCTTTTTCCACACTTGTGCTTCAAAGAAGCACCTTGTTCCTCGTGTAGTGAGTCTCATATATTGTGCTTCAAAGTAGCACCTTGTTCTTCATGTAGTGAGTCTCATAAAGTTGTCCTTTTCATACTAGTGGGAATTTTTCATTATAGAACTTGGCTTGTATATTCCTACGATGGGCTTCCTCAAATGCCCTAGGTCTTCATGAGCAAGCGAGTTGGATGCACACCCACTAGTTTTATTTTGTTGAGCATTCATAGCTCTAGTGCATCCGTTGCATGGAAATCCCTACTCCTCATGTTGACGTCAATTGATGTGCATCTCCATAGCCCGTTGATTAGCCTCGTCAATGTGAGACTTTCTCCTTTTTTGTCTTCTCCACACAATCCCCATCATCATATTCTATTCCACCCATAGTGCTATATCCATGGCTTGCGCTCATGTATTGCGTGAACGTTGAAAAAGTTTGAGATTATTTGAGTATGAAACAATTGCTTGGCTTGTCATCGGGGGTATAGAAGTTAGGAACATCTTTGTGTGACGAAAATGAAGCATAGCCTAACTATATGATTTTGTAGGGATGAACTTTCTTTTGCAATGCTATTTTGAGAAGACATGATTGCTTTTATTAGTATGCTTGAAGTATTATTATTTTTGTGTCAATATGAACTTTTGTCTTGAATCTTTCGGATCTGAATATTCATATCACAATTAAGAAGATTTATATTGAAATTATGCTAAAGTATCACTCCGCATCAAAAATTCTTTTTTTATCATTTACCTACTCAAGGACGAGCAGGAATTAAGCTTGGGGATGCCTCATACGTCTCCAACATATCTATATTGCTCCATGCTACTTTATCTACTGTTTTGGACTATATTTGGCTTTATTTTCCACTTTTATATTATTTTTGGGACTAACCTATTAACCGGAGGCCCAGCCCAGAATTGTTGTTTTTTGCCTATTTCAGTATTTCGAAGAAACGGAATATCAAACGGAGTCCAAACGGAATGAAACCTTCGGGAACGCGATTTTCTCACCGAACGTGATCCAGGAGACTTGGACCCTGCTCCAAGGAACAAAAGAGGCGGTCACGAGTGTGGAGGGTGCCCCCCTGGGCGCGCCCTCCTATCTCGTGGGCCCCCTGCTACTCCACCGACGTACTCCTTCCTCCTACATATACCTACGTATCCCCAAACGATCAAAAAAGGAGCCAAAAACCTAATTCCACCTCCGCAACCTTCTGTATCCACGAGATCCCATCTTGGGGCCTGTTCCAGAGCTCCGCCTGAGGGGGCATCCACCACGGAGGGCTTCTACATCATCACCATAGCCCCTCCGATGAAGTGTGAGTAGTTTACTTCAGACCTTCGGGTCCATAGCTAGTAGCTAGATGGCTTCTTCTCTCTTTTTGGATCTCAATACAATGTTCTCCCCCTCTCTCGTGGAGATCTATTCGATGTAATCTTCTTTTTGCGGTGTGTTTGTTGAGACCGATGAATTGTGGGTTTATGCTCCAACTTATCTATGGAAAATATTTGAATATTCTATGAATTCTTTTATGTATGATTGAGTTGTCTTTGCAAGTCTCTTCGAATTATCCTTTTTGGTTTGGCCAACTAGATTGGTAGTTCTTGCAATGGGATAACTGCTTAGCTTTGGGTTCAATCTTGTGGTGTCCTTTCCCAGTGACAGTAGGGGCAGCAAGGCACGTATTGTATTGTTGACATCGAGGATAACAAGATGGGGTTTTTATCATATTGCATGAATTTATCCCTCTACATCATGTCATCTTGCTTAAGGTGTTACTCTGTTTTTAACTTAATACTCTAGATGCATGCTGGATAGCGGTCGATGAGTGGAGTAATAGTAGTAGATGCAGAATCGTTTCGATCTACTTGTCTTGGACGTGATGTCTATATACATGATCATTACCTAGATATGCTCATAACTATGCTCAATTCTGTCAATTGCTCAATAGTAATTTGTTCACCCACCGTAGAATATCTATGCTCTTGAGAGAAGCCACTAGTGAAACCTATGGCCCCCGGGTCTATTCTCATCATATCAATCACTATCGCTTTATTTACTTGCTGTGTTTTTACTTTGCCTTTTACTTGTCACTTTGCATCTATCTATCAAAAAACCAAAAATATTATTTATCATCTCTATCAGATCTCACACTCGTAAGTGACCGTGAAGGGATTGACAACCCCTAATCGCGTTGGTAGTGAGTAGCTATCGTGTTGTGTAGGTACGAGGGACGTGTGCGTGGTCTCCTACTAGATTGATACCTTGGTTCTCAAAAACTGAGGGAAATACTTACACTACTTTGCTGCATCATCCTCTCCTCTTCGGGGAAATCCAACGCAGTGCTCAAGAGGTAGCAAGGCACCAAAAACTAACACCTCTCATGATCTACCTTTAGTGTTGTCTTCTGAGGGAGTCTTGGATTGGAGGGTCCTCGGACGGCCAGACTATATGCTTATGCCGGACTGTTGGACTATGAAGATACAAGATTGAAGACTTCGTCCCGTGTCCGGGTGGGACTCTCCTTTGCATGGAAGGCAAGCTTGGCGATTCGGATATGTACATTCCCTTCTCTATAACCGACTCTATGTAACCCTAGCCCGCTCTGGTGTCTATATAAACTGGAGGGTTTAGTCCGTAGAAGAACAATCATAACCATAGGCTAGCTTCTAGGGTTTAGCCTCTACGATCTCGTGGTAGATCAACTCTTGTAATATGCATATCATCAAGATCAATCAAGCAGGAAGTAGGGTATTACCTCCATAGAGAGGGCCCGAACCTGGGTAAGCATCGTGTCCCCCGCCTCCTGTTACCATTAGCCTTAGACATACAGTTCGGGACCCCCTACCCGAGATCCGCCGGTTTTGACACCGACATTGGTGCTTTCATTGAGAGTTCCACTGTGTCGTCATCGTAAGGCTTGATGGCTCCTTCAATCATCTACAACGACGCGGTCTAGGGTGAGGTTTTCCTCCCCGGGTAGATCTTCGTATTCGGCGGCTTCGCACTGCGGGCCAACTCGCTTGGCCATCTGGAGCAGATCGATAGCTACACCCCTGGCCATCAGGTCAGGTTTGGAACCCTAAACTACACAGCCAACATCCACAGAAACTTGATCTTCGACGGATTCGAGCCCATAACAGGTGCACCCTACATCCACGATGAGCATGACTTAGATCTGCCATTGGACGGCATTTAGGAGATCTCACCTGCATCTTCCCTGGCTTTAGATCCAGTGCAGATCGTGCCACCCGAGGACGGGAGGATGGACCCCTCCATGGAAGCCGCACACTCAACCGCGATAGAGTCGAACACAGATTTCACTTCCAATGAGGTATGTGTCATCGGGCCCTCAGACACGTCTCTGACCATTGGCTCCGAACCACGTGTATCCATGCCCATCGGATCTAACGGGGCGCCGATCTTGGAGTTCAGCTCCGCAGACATCTTTCAGCACTCGCCCTTGGAGACATGCTAAACTCATTAAAATCTCTCTCCTTGTCAGGAGACTCTTGGCCGAACTATGTCCGGCTTGAGTGGGAAGCGGACGACGAAGGAATTCGTTACCCACCCACCACCCACTTAATAGCCACTTTCGACGACTTAACCGACATGCTTGATTTCGACTCTGAAGACATCGACAGTATGCACAACGATGCCGGAGAAGAACAGGAACCACCGCCCACAGGGCACTGGACTGCCACCTCATCATATGACATATATATGGTGGACACACCCAAAGAAAACAATGGCAAGGATAAAAAGGATAATCATCTTGAGAAGCAGCCAAAGCACCAACGTCAGCGGCACCGCTCTAAACCCCGCCATAGCAGAAATAGCGATACCAGCACGAGAAAGAATAACACCCCGGACGATGCTCAAGACCTCAAAGACCGAGCGATGGAGCAGGACGAGCAAGGAGACGGCAAACACAGTCCGGGGTCGCTGTTTGATCACAGCGATGCCGAAGACAAAACTTATAAACATGTCTCCGGAGGGGAGAATAGTCCAGACAGCGATGCACACATCATCCCGAAAAAATAATTGGAACAAGAGAACCTCCACAAGAGACTTATTGCCACAGTGAGGAGCTTGAAGAAGCAGAAGCAATGGCTTGAAGCCGCGCAGGATACGCTCAACCACAGATGGAACAAAGTGCTCGACACTGAGGAAAGATACGGCAGTGATCGCCAGACAAAGAGCTACCCAAAACATAAACTGCTGCCCGAATTCGACGACGAGGCTATCGCGCCCATTCCGCCGAAAAACAATCCGGCCGATTTGCCAGACCGACAAACCCGTGGCTGAGACAAAGCGGCTAATGACGCTGCACACAAATCAGCACACGATCTACATGAGCACCTGGACAAAAGAGCTGGTATGACCAGATCCATCTATGGATCTAGGAAACGTGTTCGTATGCAGGATCACGGCCACCAAACCGGCTATACTGATCGACTACCAGCTCGGAATCAACACCGAACACTACAACCGTTGAACCCATGCTACGACATAGCCAAGTATAGGGGTGCCGCACACCCCCTGTGCTTCACCGATGAGGTGCTGGATCATGAATTCTCAGAGGGGTTTAAACCCGTATACATCGAGGCATGCGATGGAACGACAGACCCTGCAGTCTGGATTGAGGACTTTATTCTTCACATCCATATTGCTCGCGGAGACGATCTCCACACCATCAAATACCTGCCCCTCAAGTTGAAAGGACAAGCTCGGCACTGGTTGAAAGGCTTCCCCGAAAATTCCATTGGAATCTGGTAGGAACTCGAGGATGCTGTCAGGGCTAACTTTCAAGGGACCTATGTCTGACCTCCGGATGTAGACGATTTAAGTCACATAATCCAACAACCCGGAGAGTCAGCCCGTAAGCTTTCGAACAGATTTCTCACCAAGAAGAACCAAATCATTGACTGTCCGGATGTCGAAGCCCTAGCAGCTTTCAAACACAGTGTCCGGGACGAATGGCTTGCCAGACACCTCAGCTAGGAAAAGCCAAAGACAATGGCAGCCCTAACACGGGCGAGGACAGTTGGTTGACCCGCTTTTGCACGGCCGAGGACAGTTGGTCAGCCCGCAGCAGCACCAGCGATCCCGGCACATCCGAAATCAAGGATGGCAATGGAAAACCACGATGTAGTAAAAACAAACGCCAAAATAATAAAGACAACCCAGACAATACAGCGGTAAACGCCGGATTCAGGGGCTCTAGACCCGGTCAACGGGAAAAGCCATTTAAATGCAGCAGAGATGGTCCATCCAGCCTAAATAAAATTCTAGACATGTCCTGTCAGATTCATGGCACCCATGAGAAACCTGCAAATGACACCAACAGATAATGCTGGGTCTTCAAGCAGGCCGGCAAGCTAAACACCGAACACAAAGGGAAGGAGCCGCTGAGTGAAGATGAGGATGAGCCTCGCCAGCCGAACACTGGGGGACAGAAAAAATTTCCACCAGAGGTCAAAACAGTGAACATGATCTATGCCACCCACATCCCAAAGAGAAAGCACAAGTGCGCACTCCGAGACGTATATGCTATAGAGTGCGTCGCCCCCAAATTCAACCCATGGTCGGCCTGCCCGATCACTTTCGATCGCAGGGATCATCCGACTAGTATCTGTCATGGGGTTCGACTGCCTTGGTGCTCGACCCAATAATCGACGGATACCATCTCACCCGAGTCCTCATGGACGGCGGTAGTAGTCTTAATCTGATATATCAGGACACTGTCCGCAAGGAAGTACTACCTTTAAAGGAGTAATACCAGGCGTAGAGGCCTGCTGCACGGGCTCTTTAACATTGGAGGTTGTATTCGGTTCTGCCGACAACTTTCGAAGAGAAGAACTAATCTTCAACATTGCTCCGTTCCGAAGCGGCTATCATGAACTACTCAGAAGAATGGCCTTCACTCGTTTCAATGTAGTCCCGCATTATGCTTATCTCAAACTCAAGATGCCCAGACCACGTGGCGTTATCACAATCAGAGGAAACACCGAGAGTTCTCTTCGTACGGAAGAATATGCGGCGGCTCTAGCAGCCGAATCACAGAATGGCCTTTCCAACCCGAGCAACTCATCGCTCTTCGAGACCACGGACACGGCTAGACGTGTTCGGCGCACACCTAGTTGTAGAAACTCAGATAAACCTGAGCTTGATTAATGGCTATGCCCCCATATGTGGTACGGGGGGCTACCCGCATGTAAAAGGTCCATAGTTCGGCTTGACCCTATTTACACTCAAGAGATTGAATTTTCACGGTTCATTAAGATAAACTGACTTTACGCGCGGTCACACCAGAATCTTTCACCTGGGTTTTTCTTTTTTTTTTTACAGATGACCATCGTGCTATACCCTTCAAAGATACAGTACAATGGAAAAAAAGGCGCAGACGTGCAGCAGGGCCTGTTCAAAGGTTTCTTTTTAGATTAAGCCCCTGTGTAAACCTTTTTTATTGTCTCTTGTTGTCTCACACCCTCCTGGCACTTAAAATGACCAAGAGGGATACTAGCGGTATTGGCGAGCTTATGATTCGCCGTTCTAAAATAGACGTTACAGAAGCAACAACCAGTGTGTTTTTCGAGATCTATGCTCTCACCACAGGCGCTCTTTCGTCACGCCGGATTGATGCATGTACCTTGAAATTCAGGGCTCGTTATCGAGGGTTGTATTCAGCCCAGTATGTGTTGTAAAGTCCGAATACCTTCGGGAGTGTTCGGCGTCGCGAGTTTGGCCTTATATGCATCAGCTCCGAATCATGTCTTTGCTCAATAGTTGGGTTTGCCCGGCTCCCATGTTTTGCTACCTTACATTCCACTCTATCGGCTAAGGTGGCATAGGGAAAACTACTGCGATTGTGCCCTGGTTCATCCGGATGAGCACCTCAGTAGAGAAAGCTAAAAACTGACTGTCAAGATAAAGCGAGAGACTGGTCAACCACTCGATGACTCAGCGGAATCTTCGCGATTCCTCCGCATTAATGAAGGACCGGTTTTCCGATCATGTATGTAAATGCACCGCATTCAGATAAATGCGGACTTACCAGGGGCTATATAGTAGCCCCACCGTCAAACTCCTATGGCTAAGTGAAAGTGTTAAAGCTATATAGTCTGATTGCCCCATTCGCGGCGCTACCACCTCCTTAACGGACCAAGACGTTGGATCAAGTGTGATTACACGCTTTTGCTGAACACCCCCGCGTTATACGCGAGGGGGCAGAAGCCGATGACTGCAAACTTTCAGGTTATATACATATATACATAAACGGCCGCAAAGGAGGCACTACAATACTTCACGAGCAAAGGTATAAATATAGCCTTTATTATCAAAAGCATTATTTCTACAATCAAGATACATGTCATTTGAACATGATATTCTTTCAGCACTGAGCCTCTATTAAACAAGCACCTTCTAAGACTTCTTCAAAATAGTGCTCAGGCGAGTCCTGACCCCCGGGTGGACCCCTGGTTGCAATATCGGTGGCCTCCATCCTCGCCCAGTATGTCTTAACATGGGCAAGGGCCATCCGTGCACCCTCTATGCACGCCAACCGCTTGACAGCGTTGATACGCGGCAGAGCACGAATAAATCGTTGCACCAAACCAAAATAACTATCTGGACTTGGTTCCTTTGGCCACAGGCAATCCACGACAGCCTTCATGGCAAGCCCAGATAGCCTATGGAGCTCGGCCCATTCGGCCATTTGCTCGTTCAACAACAGCGGACGCCTTGGAGTACTGAACTACGACTAGAACAATCTTTCCACTTCATGATCTTCTTGATCATGGAAATATTCTGTCGCATCGGTAGAACTCTTTGACAAATACAAATATGCGTCTCGAGAACTCCACAATTGATCAAGAGGGGCATACTTTGGATCGCCGAATTTTGTTCGCAATAAAAAGGGCTTCCCAGCCGCAATCTCTCTGGCTTGCCGGAGCTCCTCCCGAGTCGCTCTGATCTCAGAGCGAGTTCCCTTCTGCCTGCAAGGCCTTTCCTAGGTCAGCCGTTTTCGCTTGGTTTTTCGTTTCGAGAAGCTCATATCGGCTAGCGGCATTTTTTAGCTCAAGAGCCATGTTGGCCGTTCTATCCTCACTTTGGCGGTGAGCAGCCTGTTCGGCTTTTAATTCATTAGTTGCCTTCTTGGCAGCCACATTGCTTCTCCTGGCTTGCTCCTTGGCCTGGGCAAGCTCAGCCCGAAGGGTCTCCACGGCGGCAGCACCATCTGCAGTCAAAGCATATTATAAATCCCAGCATCATGCTCTTCTTAATATTCACTGACCACCCAAATATACATACCCTGTGCCTCGTCAAGCCGCTTGTTCACAAGCGTGAGGTCTTCATCCACCACATCAAGTTGCCGCTTCAGTTCGACAAATTCGGCAGCACGGGCAGCTGCCGGGGCTGCAGCCGCCTGTGTACAAAATTAGCAAAATCGTTACCTGAGATTATTTCTATTTTCGATCCTCCGATTGCCCCGTTAGGATGGCAACCAGAGTCTCAGGGGATACTATCTATACACAGTGCACCTGGCGTTTACGGTACAATCAGAAAATATCACATTGCGTACCTCAAAGCCTCTTAGCAGGCTCATAAAAGCTTCATTCAACCCGTTTTTGCGGACGAAATCCTCTCAACCACCATACCCATTAAGGTACGATGGGCCTCTGAGATAGGCGCTTGCCGCAGAAGACCCGTCAATGTGTCCCGCTATATATCAGACAGTCCGGGGCTTTTTCTGTTGATCTCTCTAGGAGCCGAACACCTCGGACCTCGAGCGGCCGAAGAGTTACCTTCTGGCCTTTGTGGATCGGGAGAGATCCTCCGGGACGACACCTCAGGGTCATCCGCCTTATGAGGCAGAGAAGTAGGAGGAGGCCTTTCGCTCTCCATCATCTCCGGAAGGAGATCCCCCGAGGACGAAGATTGTTGAGGGAGGTTGTAGGCCAAACTGCAAAACATACGTCTCAGTCATTATTCTCAGGAAAAGTATGGGGGATGCTTACCAAGCACCTTTGTTCACTTACGGCTCGGTTGACGACTGGCCCCCCTGTGGGCGTTGTGCTGCAATGTTGCCCTCTGGGGCAGGGCCCCCTGATGAAGGTCTCTTCCTTTGTTTGGAGACCTCTGCTTCCAAGTCTTTGGAGGCGGCCCTTTTCTTCCCGTTGGGAGAGGGGATACTAGATTTTCCTCCCCGTTCATCCTCTGACACGGGAATACCAATTTCCCCAGTTACGATGTGTAACGTACCTCCAGCATGAAGTGTGTGAGCCAACATCCTGGTTCTTCCCTAATAGCACTTGATAAGGTACGTGAGCCAGCATCCTGGTTCATACAGGATCCGCCGAATCTTCGGGAAGAGGAGCCAAACACCTGATCCTCTCCGCCTTTCTTATCCAATCCTGGCCGAGGACGGTTTTTCAGGATAATGTTGTGACAAATATAATGATAGCATGTTTGGTTGTGGAATTACTTACCTGGGTATCTAGATGGTTGCAATCGAGGCCTGCATCCTTTGTTGTGTCCGGACACTTTATTCGTGATCCGAAGAATGAATGATACATCCCTTCGAGCGTCATGCCGAAGAAGTGCTGAAAAGTTCGCGGTCCTTCCGAGTTGAACTCCCACGTACGGAGAGGTCGACGTTGGCATGGCAGGACCCGACGAACTAGCATTACTTGGATTACTTTGACAAGATTGATGTCCTTCTTGATGAGATCCTGAATGCGGCTTTGCAATGTCCGCACATAATCAACCGATCCCCAGTCCAGCCCCTTGTTGACCCATGATGCAAGATGTGGCGAAGGTGCGGATCGGAAGGCAGGGGCAGCCGCCCACTTTCTACCTCGGGGTGCTGTGATATAAAATCACTCCCGTTGCCATGGGTTAGAAACCTCCGGGAAGGAACCCTTTGGCCATAAAACATTGACACCTTTGCTTATTATAGCGCCTCCACACTCCGCGTGTCGCCTGTCGATTATCCTCGGCTTCACATTGAAGGTCTTGAGCCATAAGCCGAAGTGTGGGGTAATGCGGAGGAAGGCCTCGCACACAACAATGAATGTTGAGATGTGAAGGAAGGAATCTGGAGCTAGATCATGAAAATATAGCCCGTAATAGAACATGATCCCTCTTACAAAGGGAGGAAGACCGAAGCCTAGCCCCCGAAGGAAGTGAGAGATGAATACAACACTCTCGTTGGGTTTGGGAGTAGAGATAACCTGCCCTTGAGCAGGACGCCTGTGAAGGATTTCGGCGGTCAAGGACCTAGACTCCCTAAGCTTCTTGATGTCCTCCTCTGTTACAGAAGAGGCCATCCGCCGGCCTTGAAGTCTGGATCCGGACATGGTTGGAGGTCCGAAGCTCTTGGACTGAGCCTTGGGTATTGGAACTCGAGGTGGGAGAAGGGAAGGATCAAGCGTGGAAAGAAAAGGACAGGTCATGACCTCTTTATAAAGGGGATGAATGTCAAGCGTCCTCCGCTCGGCCGTTTGGAACTTGCCTAATTCAAGGAGTCATAGTAATGGAGCGGTTGGGTTACCCACGCCGAAATTGATGAGAATCCCGTGATAAGGGGACACGATCTCTGCTTTGACAATACGTGGCAATAAAACCGCCTCGCAAGATGTGCAGTAGCAGGTTGAGAAAATGGTTCGAATAATTACCGGGCCACGACGTGATGTCACACTATGGACAAGTTGTCAGCAGATTAGACTCATGGAAAATTGTACTATCTACGGTGGTATCTAAAATTTGTTTTGCAGAGCCGGACATGACTCTTGTGTTCAAGATCTACTTTGGAGCATTCGGAGAAGGAACCCTCCTTGCAATGCCGAAGATAATCTGCGCGCCGGACTCATCGTCAATGAAGCCTGGTTCAGGGGCTACTGAGGGAGTCTTGGATTAGGGGGTCCTCGGACAGCCGGACTATATGCTTATGCCGGACTGCTGGACTATGAAGATACATGATTGAAGACTTCGTCCCGTGTCCGGGTGGGACTCTCCTTATCATGAAAGGCAAGCTTGGCGATTCGGATATGTAGATTCCCTCTGTAACCGACTTTGTGTAACCCTAGCCCCCTCCGGTGTCTATATAAACCGGAGGGTTTAGTCTGTAGAAGAACAATCATAACCATAGGCTAGCTTCTAGGGTTTAGCCTGTATGATCTCGTGGTAGATCAAATCTTGTAATACTCATATCTTCAAGATCAATCAAGCATGAAGTAGGGTATTACCTCCATAGAGAGGGCCCGAACCTGGGTAAACATCGTGTCTGCCACCTCCTGTTACCATTAGCTTTAGACACACAGTTCGGGACCCCCTACCCGAGATCCGCCGGTTTTGACACCGACATCTTCTCTTTTGCAGGAATTCTAAGATGTTTTCCCTGATGAGCTACCTCGGGGTCTACCTCCACTATGAGGCATTGAGCCCCGAATCGACCTCATCCCCGGAGCACCTCTACCTAACAAAGCTCCATACCACGTCAACCCCGAAGAAACTAAGGAGATCCAATGGCAAGTACAACAACTCATCAACAATGGACATGTACGTGAAAGCTTAAGCCCTTGCGCTGTTCCGGTTATACTTGTGCCCAAGCATGATGGTAGTTTTCGCATGTGCTCATATTGTAGACCCATCAATGCTATCAGCGTTCATTATAGGCATCCCATTCCTTGCCTAGATGATATGCTAGATGAACTTAGCGATGCCACCATTTTCTCAAAAATTGATCTTAAAAGTGGTTATTATCAAATCTGCATACAAGAAGGTGATGAATGGAAAACCGCTTTCAAAACAAATTTTGGTTTGTACGAGTGGTTGGTTATGCCTATGGATTTATTGGAAGCTCCCGGTACTTTCATGCGTCTTATGCATTTTGTGCTTCGCCCTTACATTGGAGTGTGTGTTGTGGTCTACTTCGATGACATACTTGTTTTTAGCAAATCCTTGGAAGATCATCTAAATCACGTTAGGGCTGTTTTGCAAACTCTTTGCGAGGAACGTCTTTATGCCAACATGAAAAAGTGCACGTTTGGTGTTGACAAACTTGTTTTCTTGGGTTTCGTTGTTTCCTCAAAGGGCGTCCATGTTGATGAATCTAAAATTTAAGCAACGAAAAGTTGGCCCCAACCCACTAATTTGCAACAAGTGCGTAGCTTTCTTGTCCTTGCGGGTTTCTATCGTCGCTTTGTGAAAGACTTTAGCACCATCGCCGCACCTTTGCATGCCTTGAGTAAGAAAAATGCTCCTTTTGTTTCGGGACCTTTGCAATCTACCGCTTTTGATGAACTCAAATATTTTCTTACTCATGCTCCGATTCTTGCTTTACCCAACTTTGACAAAAAATTTGAGGTTCATTGCAATGCAAGTGGTACCAGAATTGGAGGAGTTTTGATGCAAGAAAAACGAGCCATTGCATATTTTAGTGAAGAACTCTCTAGTGCTCAACTTAGCTATCCCATCTATGACAAAGAATTGTATAGTACGTGTGTTACATGTTTGGGAACATTATCTTTGACCGCATGAGTTTGTCATACATAACGATCAGGAAACGCTTAAGTACTTAAAAGGTCAAACTAAGTTAAATAAGCGCCATGCCAAATTGAGTGAATTTATAGAGTCTTTTCCTTATGTCATCAAGTACATCAAGGGTAAGGAAAACGTAGTGGTGGATGCCCTTTCCCGCATACGCACGCTTGTCACTACACTTGAGTTGAATGTTATTGGCTTTGAGCACATCAAAGATTTGTATGCAAATGATCCTTCCTTTGCTACTCCTTATGCTAAGTGTTTGACGCATACATCTTGGGAATGATATTACATCAAGGATGACTATATTATGAGAGCTAAGAAACTTTGCATTCCTGAGTCTTCTCTTTGTTTGCTCCTTTTGCAAGAGGCTCATGGAGTCGGACTCATGGGAAACGTTGGACATGACAAGACATTCACCACGCTCTCCAAGAACTACTTTTGGCCCAAGATGTTCGGTGACGTGTCACGCTTCACCAACCGTTGCTCTACATGTCGCAAAGCTAAGTCTAAAGCTCAATCCCATGGTCTTTACATGCCTCTTCCTATTCCTTATCAACTTTGGGAAGACATTAACATGGATTTTGTACTTGGTTTGCCTAGGACTCAAAATGGAAAGGATTCCGTGTTTGTTGTTGTGGACCGGTTTTCTAAGATGGCACATTTCATTCCATCCAACAAGGTAGACGATGCTTCAAATATTTCCAATCTCTTTTGTAGGGACATCTTGAGACTCCATGGAGTACCAAAGACAATCGTCTCGGACCGCGATGTCAAGTTCTTGAGTTACTTTTGGAAGACGCTATGCGCCAAGCTCGGAATCAAGCTCTTATTATCTTCGGCATACCATCCTCAAACCGACGCCCAAATGGAGATGACAAACCGTACACTCTCCACTCTACTTCGCGTGTTGACCAAGAGGAACATCAAGGAGTGGTAGGATTGCCTACCCATCGCCGAGTACGCCTACCACCATGCAAGACACAAGACTACTGGCAAGTCCTCCTTCGAGGTCGTCTACGGTTTCAACCCGTTGTCCCCATTGGACATTCTACCTCTTCCACTACAAGAGCACACCAAGATGGACGCGAGTGCACAAGAAAGCTATGTCAAGAAGATGCATGAAGCTACAAGGAACACCATCGAGCGCCAAGTACAACGACTCGCGACCAAGCTCAACATCAACCAGCAACCCCTGATATTCAATATTGGAGATCTCGTGTGGCTACACCTTCGCAAGGACCGCTTCCCCAAGGAACGCAAGTCCAAACTTCTATCTCGAGCCAACAGACCCTTCAAGGTGCTAGCACGCTACAACAACAACGCTTACAAGATCGACCTCCCATACGACAAGTACAACGTGATAGACATCTTCAATGTGAAGGACCTCTCGCCATAGCATGGTGGTGAAGCTTTCGATCCGAGGTCGGATCTTTCACAGGGGGGAGATGATGCAGAGCATCCCACGATCATCCCCATGGACGTATCTACAACTCCCACGGCACCACTTGGACCCATGACAAGAGCAAGAGCTCGTGCTATTCAATCCGAGGTGACATCACTCCTACTTGAGTTCCCCTCTTCTTCATGTGAGACATGGCTACTGCCTAAGTCCGAGATGTTGTGTGTGATCAGGTACAACGCTCAAGCCGCAGAGCCGATAGCTGAAGAAGAAGACACAGGCGTCAAATCTCTGGACAGCCCGGAACTACCGGCCAGAGCCCGGAAATTCCAGCCACCGGACCCTCTAGCTGACCCGGAGCTTCCGGCCTCCGACGACTTCGACCAGCCCGGGCATGCCAACTCTTTGGTTAGCACGGAACCAGCCCAGAACCCGGCCCGGACCTTCCGTCCCCCGGAACCTTTGGCCCACCCGGACCTTCCGGCCCCCAAACGCAACCCAGCTCTGCCCGTGCCAACTCATTGGTTAGGCCGGACCCTCCCCGGAACCTGGACCAGAATCTTTGGCGCCCAAAACTTCCGGCCTCACCCGAAACTTCCGGCCCTGCCTGCGCACGGCGACTTGGACCAAGGCCTATGTACCCATTCGCCCCTTGACTATATATACTCTTGTCCTACCTACATTTTAGGGTTAGAGTTGATTTAGCTCATTTGTGAGATAGAGCCTCGCTCATCCATCCGGATCTACTCCTTCGTGAGGGACCGACACCTGTTCGGAGAAGATCCACTTGGATTCAAGACCTCCTTCCGGAGAAGACCATCTTCAAGACCTCCTCACGAAGAAGAACCGGTTACCCTATGTATCGTCCCTTGTTGGATTTGGATATTGTATCACCTTATGCCTCGATGATCTAGCGCATGTGTGACTTTATTCTTGTTGGTTGAGTGTTCTTTTGTGTTTTTGTGTTTTTTCCTCGTTTCCCCTCCTTGTGTTCTTCGTGTTCCTCATAGGGATCCGCTCCAAATGTGAAAGATCGGCCTCTGTGGTTCTACCCAACATCGGAAATCCTCTCCCTCGTTGCCGGCACGGCGGGGCCTCGGATGAACCAGTGATGTCCTCTGCCTCGTTATTGGTGCCGCAGGGCCTCAGCGGAGCAGGGCTTCATCAACACCAGCTGAGTGGGGACTCGTCGGAGCCAGCATTGTCCTCTGCCTCATCCCCAGTATTGCCAAACAGCACCTCGCCCACTTCATCGCCCTCTTTGTAGGCAGCCACAGCCTCCGCCTCCCGCATGTGGTACCGCCAGCGCTCGAGGCGGCCCTCACGGGTGGAACGGTACGAGTCGAGCACCGCCTCCTGCTCCGCCTGCTCCGCGGTGATCTGCTCCTCCGCCTGTAGGTGCTCCTGGAGGAGATGGTGGTTGTAGGCGGCGTCAGCTTGCGCCTCCGGGAACTGCATCTGACGCTTCTGCCTCACCGTTTCCATGTATTGGGCACGGGCATCGCTAATGGTCATGGTGCAATGCACCGGCGAGGATGGAACAGAGGAGGGGGTTGGCGCCGGATCGTCGACTACCATGTTCTCCATTGGGACGTCGTCATCCTCCGGCTGGCTGCCACCTAGCCAGTCGGCGGCAATGGCTGCCATCTCCTTGTGGCCCATTGTTCGCCCGTCCCGAAGAGCGTTGGAGCACGAGGAAGCAATGGTGGGCAGTAGTGGTGTGGACAGGAGAAAGGGAACGGAGGCAGATGACTTCGGCTATGGCCGGTGCAGCAGTTTATATAGCAATGGTGGGTGGCGAAGGGACGGACCTGTGGTGCTGGATCAGCCGCCTCGGCAACCGCGTATCATTAATGTGGGCGGCAGACGGACGGACGGACGTCACTTGTGTCATTTGAAGGCGGAGCAATCGCCTGCACTGGGAAGCGGGGCGGGTGGTGCTAACCGTTTTGGGAAGAAAGCACGCGCGGGCGAGGGAGGCGGTCTGGGTGGGCCAGGGCAGTCAGACTCATGCTTGGCAGTGGGTCGGTCCAGCAGCCGGACATGCTGGCTCGCCAGTGAGCTCACCGAGATGAGCGACGACAATCAGATGATGGATGTAGCTTCCAACCAGGAGCCGGCGCCACTGTCCAAGCCGGTTCATGCCGTGTTCACCATAGAGCAGGTGCGACCGCACTTCGACGCCCTAATGGCGGAAGAGCTACCAGCACAAGAGGACCTGTGTTGCAACCTCCATCTCCTCAACAAGCACCGGTGAACAAGCGAACGACAATGCCGTCGCCGACATGTCGCCCTATGATCCTGGCTTCTCGAATGAGCAGCAGGCGCTGTATCAGACCATCCGTAGGGCCCGTGAGGCCCTCTCTGTCATCCTTCGAGTTGCTGCGCTCAACATGGCACCGCCGTCTCGTGTTGTCAACATGGTCAATGAAGATGAGGAGTGAGGAGATGACTTTACTTGGAGAGGATGACAGTGGGGACCCACCAGGGCCATAATGGCATGTAGGCAAGTGCCTCCTCATTATATACGACTGTAATTTTTTTGCTACCTACTGGTTCCCTGACATCACGGTCCCACACTATTGTCAACCTATCTAGTCAATAAACGACAGAGTTGCACAAGGAGCGGCAGACAGCTGGGACCAAGCAGCTCGAGCAGTATTTGTGTTTTTGAGGTGTGAGCACTGCAGAGTTTTTCTTGAGCGATGTTTTCATTGTTGTTCAGAGGAGAGCGGTGTATTAACTGGGCGGGCTGTGGCCCGTCTAGCCAAGGCCAGATATCCAGCACAGACATTAATTTTTTTCAAGATGACAATGGCTAGCCCAGCTATTTTTTTTGAGGAATACCTAGGCAAGGCCAACTTGTTTTTCTCCGCCCCGCTGGGCCGCAAATCTTTCCTAGGAGGGATGCATTAGGATTAAGAAGAAAATGAGCTTTAAGAAATAATAAATGGGATGTAATTATAAAAACTCGGCAGTAACTATAAAAAATGCACCAAACACGTAATTACTTTATAAAATATTATTTTTGGATTTTGAAATTTTTAATTTCATTAATTATTGCACGTGCAATGTTTCGTTGGAATTTTACGTAATACAAATTGATATTGAAATTGTATTTAATCTGACTAGAAATTTCAGGATAAAAATATGTCGGATCCCATCAAAATGTGGGAAATTTTATTGAATCCTATTTTGAACGGTTGGTTGAAATTATTAATCGTTGTCCTAGCTAGAAAATGGGATGTACTTTTAACAAACTGTAAATGGCTAGTAGTAAATTCCATTAGAATTCAAAAATTGGTTGTACATTCTTACAAATCCCAAATGGGCTATAAGTTCTCTGCCACACATTTGTGGGCCTACTAAGTTGACGCGTCTCCTCAAAAAAAAAGTTGACGCGTATGCAAGGCTTTGTCAACTTATAGTCAACACACGGTTCTAGCAGCATTGGTTGTTGGATGTCCATCCAACGGATGTCGTGCTTCTTCTTCAATCTCGGATATTCTAGCTTCACCCACCCAAAAAATGATTTCTCCCCCTGACATCTGGGGCGCACCGTTTCGGAAGCTGACCTGTGGGCCTACTAATTTGACACGTACCAAGGGCTTTATCAACTTAGTCAATATAAACGATTCTAGCTGCAGTGACCGTATGATGTCCATCCAACGACCATCATGCTTCTTCAACCTCTGGTCTTCTTGCTCCAGCCGCCCAAAGCAGCACCAGTCGTGCCGCCTGCTCCTACCTCCCGTGGCCGGTTGTGCTGTCGCGGAGGCCTCACCGCCCCTACTACTTCCACCGCTGGCTAGGCCATCCCTCCACTCACCAACGCCCCATGTTATTCAGCGACGACGGCAGCCTCACACCGCAGCCAAACCAGTATACCCTCGTACTCCTCTCCGTGTGGGCATCCACTGCCGTGTATTCCCCGGCTCTGCATCGTCCCCTTCCTAGGCCTCGCCGTCGTCCACCACCTTGGTGCTCTCGGCACGGCGTAGTCAATGTGGTCGACGACCGACTTCCATCGGAAGAGTACTGTACGTGGAGAGGCTAACAGCTGGGTCCACAGCCACAGCAAGAAATTGCCTCCTTATTACTCGAAAAATAATGGTTCCTCCACCTGACAGCAGGGACCCACCGGACGGGCCACCGTATTTCATGAAAAAAACATTTCCCCCTGACTGCTCGGACCTACCAGCTACATCTTCGCACGCAAGAACGTGCGTCCGTATTACGGGAAAACAAATGATTCTCTCCCTGACTGCTGGGACCCACCAGCTACATCTTCGCATGCAATGAAGTGCCTAACAGTCGGGAGCCACCTGGTCGAAACATATGTAGCATTGTCATTCTGGTTGCGAACGTGTACGTACATACGATTGGTCTGTCTGCAGGCTGCAGCGATGAACCGTGGCCGTGTAAGGAAGGGCATGTGTCGTAGTAGATGCGCACACGTGTTATTGTAGAGGCGCGCACGTAGCATGTACACATACGTATAGTGGCCAAGGTACAAGAAAGAAAATGCGGCCACGTACGTACATATGGGCAGGGTACCGAGCGCGTACTCGTGCATATATATATATATATATGTATATACGAACAGCCAGGGCTTGTGTACATGGATAGGTAACAGACGGCAGCAACGGCGTCATGTTCATCGGGCAGCGAACCAGCTGGGTCGGAACGGAGAAGCAACGTCCTATTCATTGGGAGGCAACCGATTGGGTCGGAATACGTGCCGTTCATCGGCAGCCAACCGGCTTGGACTGAACAGCCGATGGAAACAAGGCCTAGTGTACCGCAGAACAAAGGAAATGACCTTTGGTTCTACCGGCCATGATCAAAATGAGATCCTGTTCATCGGAAGGGGTCTGGCATACCGCAAAACGGAGGAAACGGATTGTTCTTGGACCTCCTACGGTCGAAACGGGTTCCTATTGATTGGGAGGGGTGTGGCGTACAACAAAACAGAGGAAACGTACTTCTGTTGGAGTGCTACGGTCGAAACGGGGGTCCTATTCATCGGGAGGGGTTTGGCGTACCGCAAAACAGGACTCCATGGGATACTGTTCATCTACACCGTCGACCTCCTCCATCCCCCACGGGCTACTGTTCATCCAGCATCGACCTCCTCTAGCCACCACCTGCGACTGTTCGTCCACGGGCTCCTGTTCATCCAGCTTCCACCGCGCGCTCCTTCACCGGCTATTGTTCAATCAACCCTCCCCATGGGGTCCTGCTCAACCACCCCTCCACGAGCTACTGTTCATCTAGCCCTCCACCGGCTACTATTCAACCAGTCCTCCACTGGCTACAGTTCAACCTTCCCTCTACGGGGTCCTATTCATCCAGCCCTCCATGGGGTCCTGTTCATCCATGCCCAACCGACTCGATTGATCGGGGTCTGTTCATCCAGCGGCAACACCACGGGGTCCTGTTCATCCAACCCACACCGGGAACTGTTCATCCAAACACCCCCAACAACGCTCACTGTTCATCCATATGCAACATCGATCAGCTTCAGTTAGCAGCAGTAGCAAAGGAATCGCTCGATCGGGTTCAGTTAACAGCCATCGATCAATCGCTCGTCTTCAGTAACGTGTAACCTGCAGTGCAATCGCTCGGGTTCAGTTAGGCGACGCCTCGCTCGAGTTCAATTAGAGCCCAACGCCTCACACCCACACGCGTACGTGCACGAGAGAAACGTGCATCACTCAGTCCCAGACCACCCACCGTAACCGTGAACTCCCCGATACTTTCCTCGCCCTCGCTTCTACCATGTTTTTTTCCGTCATGCACGACCCAAAGAATGTCATGCAGGTGCGTCTCCGGCCCGCCCAAGACGAAAAGCCCATTTTCTGTCATGATTTTTTGTCATAGAAGTAAGAGCCCACCACATCTATGATGATTCCGGGTTTTGTCACAATTATTGTCATAGAAGTGTCATAAGTATGACAGGAAAAAATTCGCCTGGCCCAAAATATCACGGATGTGTCTTTTTTTGTAGTGCAGGTAACTGAACTGACACTAGGTATTTGTACAGGCACAGTGCAACTTCTTTTTCGCTTACTAGGTTCTACGAATTAGTCCATGGCATCAGTTGTTTGGATACGCAGTCCCAATACTTCTTTCTTCCCACACTGCATTGGTAAGTCCAATGGTTAATCTGATAAGATGGTACGTCCTTGATATGTTATATGAGGACGGGTTGTCAGACTAGTTGTAGCCACACATATCACACTGGCTTTTACTGCATATTTCATGCGATTACATTTGGCATATCGGGATCTAAGCAATCTACAATAGGATGAAAAGACTGGCATCCTTCACATTGTTGGCGAACTCAGTTCATAGAAACAAGCAATTCAACAATTTTGTTGGTAAATCAAAAGCGCCACTGGAATTTTTTCACTACCCAATCATACACGCAAAAAGGGGCGACGCCACCGTAGGGGTTGGTATGGGTGGCCGGCTAAGGTGGCTCGAAATTGTGCACCTAATTTGAGTCGTCCAGGTTGGCCCAGGCTAGTTTTGTTTGTCCCAACACACGAGAAGGCAATGTAAAAAATGAAGAAAAACGTTTCAATTTGGATGGGCCAATAACGTAAGTGCAAGGCAAGACCTATAGCAGGCTCGCGGCCCAAACCAGCACCTCCCATATCGATCGATAGCAGGAAAAATCCCAATTCGTTCGCTCCAGCCTCCAGTCTGGTTCGCTCCAAACCTAGTAGCCACTGGACAGACCGACACAGCACTTCCTCGCGCCCTCGTTGGATGTCGATCGCCGGGATTCAAGCGAATGGAAGGACAAGAAGATGAAGATCCAACCCTGGGTGTAGCCTGCGTGGGAGGCAGCGGCGGCAGCACGGGCATGGCATGGACCTTGCGTAAACGGGCAGTCGCAGCGTGCAAGAGCAGCTTGCTAGAGCAGCATGCACAACGAGCAGGTACATCACATCTCTGATTATATCTAATTCAACTATTCAATTTCTAGCCAATAGTTAAACCTGACTGTGTTGTAAAACTTCTTGTATGTAGGGAATCTATGAGAAAATGAAACTAATTTATTCTTATTTCATAACTCCCCTAATCAATACTGAACTGACTAGACCTGATGCATCTAATCAAGTTTCCACTGCAAACATACAAGCTCATGTTATTCTTGAGCCTGAAGTGTCTAATGGACAGACTGCTAATGAAGGATTTGATGCAAAAAAATGCATGCTCCTGTTGATGAACATATAGTGTCTAATGAGGGATCTAATGCAAGCATTTTGCAAGCTCCCATTGAAAGATTTAGTGTCTAATGATGATCTGCTATGTTGACAGAGACATAGAGATTTGCAGGCATTGATGACAAGCAATTTATAGTACATTTTCATGGCTTGAGGAAACGTCGAGGCCATCTACCAGAAAGTTCCCGTATCATGACAACCTGGCATAAATACTTTTCTAATCTGTTGTTTGAAACTATTGGCATACTTGTGCGGGATAGATATATTGATATGCAGTTTGCGCACTGGTTATAGGTGCAATCACACTTTGATATTTTCAGCCAGAGAACGAATAATTCAAGCAGGTACAAACCATATTAGTAGTCCTTGTACACCATGTTGCATTTTCTGTTTTTTGGTGCTGACATCATTTAGTGTATTATAATTTGGAACTACTTTGGATCATAAGCCAGTTTTTGAAGTGCATGTAGCTTCACATTCTCAATTTATGTTGATTTCCAGAGTGCAAGTGCCTTCGTATTTTTAAATTAAATTTTCGCCCTTGGTAACTTGAATTCATGGATCCGCCACTTCACACAAATCATACACGCAGGCCAGTACTAATTAAATGAAATGCAGTGTAACAGCCCCAAAATTGGGTTATCAATTTTTGTGCTCTTATTCCTTCCTGGCACTCATTTTTCAAAATCTTTCTCCTGAGTTTTACTTATGACCCTGAGAATTCTTGTCATTTCCAACCTTTCAAAACTTGCTCAAGTATTTTTTTAGTGGGCAAGACCTCAGTTGCATCATCTTAAACCCTCTCGAACCCTAATTCCAAGTTATAGCATCTATATATGACCATAACATGAGTATTTGCCAAGTTATAGCTCAATCCAACACCCCTAGTGAGTGCTTCATCATCATTTGATTTCTGGACAATTTTTAGCTGTTGTTAAGTAACTATGCTAAATATTTGTCCTAACGCCCTCAAAACCCCAGGACCGTAGTCCTTGTTATCCTAAGCCTGCTAGACAACAATTCTACCTTTTACCCTCTCTGGTTTTATCTCCAGCATCTTGCCAAGTTTGCAACAGAAACCTTGTGGAGCTTGGTTTACTCAGCGCCCTTTGTCTCTGCCTGTCTCTTTACCGTGGTAATACTCCACGCTAGAAGGACTACGCAGTAGACATGAGCTACCATCATTAAAAACCCATGAGCGTGCCATGTCCGCGGTGATCACGAGGGAAGCCAGCCAACACGATGGTCTAGCCACTGTTCTCGTCACCAGCGTTACTCCGACCATCCCTGACCTCTCCATTAATGTCCTACAGCTCCCCCTCGTCGTCGTCATTCGCCTGGACCCTGCTCCGCCTCCGTTTTCTTCTCCGACGAGCCGTGCCAAGGGTCGAGCAGCGCACGCCCGTGAGCTCGTCTTCTTCCTCACTTCTGTCTTCTTCTTTCTCTCGTCCGCGAGCGCCCCTCATCTCCGTGAGCCTCTGGCGCTCGTCCGCTCCCTCGTCGTCGTCTTCCCCCTCCTCCCCGTGATTGCTGAGCACAGTAGAGCCGTGGCCAGACTCGCTCGGTGGCAACCGGCTTGGGTGCCCTCGCCCTGCTATAAATAGCCAGCCCGAGCCCTCCTCGAGCAAGCCAGCCCCCTCCCCTCTCCCCCTGGAGCCCTCTCCTGCCTGAGCTAGACCGAACCCCTTGCCGGTGCGCTCGGATTTCCGGCTAGCCCACCTCTCTGCTCTACACCGAACCCCTCCCTCCGGCCATCCCCTGTCCCGTCTGAGCCCATGGTTGGACGCGCCACTCTCTGGCGACCGTCCCTAGCCTATCGCCCCCCTCATTCCCTTGCCGGAGTCCCTAGTTCGCCGGAGACCAAACCCTCTCCGCCGCAGGCCGTGTGGCTCCCTCTCCAGTGCTCGTCGCCGGCAACGGAGGCCACCACGGGATGCTCCTCTCGCTCCTGAACTAGTGGGTGGGTCGGTCGTCATTTGCGGTGGCCGGAGCCTCCGGCAATCACCGTCGGGCGGGCCCTGCCTCGGCTAATCGCGCGCCTGAGCGGGGAGAAGAAGGAGCCGGCCAGGCTGGCGCGTTGACTTGGCCAGCGGGTCCCGCGGCCCCACCTGGCAGCAACCCAGGCGCCCGGTCCCGCTGCTGCCGCTTTGACACGGTCATCGCCACGTCTTCTAAGTGGAGGTGCCCTCTCCGTGAGCCGTTTTCCCTGACCAAAGACGTATTTCATAAAATACGCGTTCAGTTTTTCCTCCAGGGGTCTGTTGGCTGAATTTTTTTCACTCATAGGTCCCTGAACTTCAACCCTTCGTATCTCGACAATCGTAACTCCGATTGAGGTAAATCCAACACCCATGTCTTCGTCTCATTGCGCCCGTTCTGTTCCCATCATTTTCACTATGATTTGACACAGAGAAAATGACCATTTTGCCCTTGTCTGTAAAAAGCCCTCTCCGAGAGAGAACTGTTTCCGGCAAATTTTTCCGCGGTCATTTCTCACTTCTTCCCAGAGTATTTGTCGACCCCCAAGCAAGCCAACCTCTTATCACGAGCCCCCAACTTGCATGTTGACTTTGCTTGCACCTTGTGTGTGTGTAGCTGCAGCTGTTTCTTATCGTTTTCGTTGTAGTCATTTCGTTATGCTTGTCATGCATGCTTGTGTGTTCACGATATCTCCTGCCATGATAGTTAGAATGTTGTTATTGATAATGCCATGTCACTACTCTACTTTATTTTCATGTCGTTGTTATAAAATGCTATGGTGACTGTGATGCACCGTTGGTATGCTAGTACTTGGTACTGTCATGTTATTTATGCTATAGTTGTTCACTTGAGCAGTTCGATATGTTATTAAGGCATTTGTATGATGTATGCTCATTGTTGCATTCATGTTAAAATGATTGCATGATGAGTGATGATGGAGAAGATAATAATATGACTTAATAACAAACCCCCTCCGTCATCGATGGGATCGAGTCATAGTGCCGCCAAATCAAACTTTTCCAGTGCAACCACATTTGCCGGTATGGGACGGCCCTAATGCGGTCTATTGTTGTGCCTCTCGCCGGTGCCTCTAACGGGGGAAGGTTATGGGCGCGCGCTACCCTGATCAGGTAGGTGGACATAAGCCTTGTGTGCCCGTAGTTTGAGTTTGCGCGAGGGTCCCAGAGTGGATCGGACCACGACGGTGGTCGTTGTGTCTTGAGGTAGACACGGGGCCACCCATGACTTAGCCCAGAGGGGAGTGAGTCGGAGTGGCAGGCAGAGTGTCATGGCAGTAGATCGTTTTTGTCGGAACATCGTTGGTCCACCCGAATGGGAAGACGAGGCCATGGGTTCTATGGTGTGGGTACAGTGCGCTACCTCTGCAGAGTGTATTTAAACTATCGATAACCGCGTCCTCGGTCATGGGCACAAGTTCATAGTAGGGTACACTATCGGGTCTTGGTCTAAATGGAGGATAAACCTGAAATAATTAAGCTGATTAATGTGGTTGTGATCGCCATAAGGATCACGGGCCATTTATTGGTTGGGTTGTGATTGCCTTAAGGGTCACGGGCTAGTTATTGGTCGTGGTTGTGATCGCCGTAAGGATCACCAGTTTGTCTCTGTTTGTGATCCGGAAATGAGGTGATCACCGTTCATAAGAGAGTCCGAGGGACTCAGTGCACGAGTTTGGATGGCATTGCATGAGTAATATGTTTGCATTTAAGGAACCATGGTAGAACATGAGATGGTTGCATACAGTTAACATGCTATGTCTGCATTTGATATGATTGGTAGTTTATTTTCAGCATAGTTTCATGGCGCCATGCCATGCATTGATTGATATGATTGAGATGACATGCTATGTTTTGCTGTTGCCATGTTAGAAATAAATTTGCTATGCCATGTTGTTGCCATGCTAGTGGATGCCATGATGTTAGTTTGATTTATGTCTTTGGTTGATATCATGCCATGCTTAGTTTCTGATATGAGATAGGTTGTTCCATCGCTTGGTTCCTGCTTTGTCTTCTGCTTGTTTCGATGCTATGTATTTGGTTGTCTTGCAAGTACATTCAATGTGCTGACCTAGCATGTCATGCTAGTTGTGTAGGTCGTTCACTTGTTCTGTCGTGCTAGGCCGTAATCTTGCCAGTCCTGTGAGTTGTGGAGCCCAGCCAGAATGATATGCTGCCAAGACTTCCGCCGCCATTTTAATAGACTTCCGCTGCCACGTAAATAGCCTTAGGGCTATGCCAGAAGATTATATTCATCACTGACGTAATCATATACACATGTATTTGATGAATATTCTTGTACCTGGAATGCTGTATCATGGACCTGTCATGCGTCAGGTATTATCCTGGGCTGACGTGCGAAGGCCCCCTCCTCCATGCGGATCGGGGTGCCATAGGGCTTTGTATCAGAGCAGCCAGGCTGGCATAGATTATCCTAGCATTAGATCACCGCCACCATCAACCCATAATGACCCTAAGGGATTTAACCCATCCATGGCATCCGGCATGGCCACTGTTAATCAACAGGTGGCATAGTCGGGACCAACACATCCTCACCCCGCTGTCCCCGCCTAGTTATGTGTGGAACATGTAGCAATCCTATCCTTTCTGGTCGGCCGCACCGCTTTTCCTTCGCCATTAAGGGAAAGGGGCCACGCCATGCGGGCCTGTCCCGTGTAGCTACCTGTCAAACCCCCTTTCCACTAGCCGTATTGCTCACTCCTCAGTCCTCCATGTCCCTGCAGAGAAGCTTAGCTAGTAGCTCTCCAGCCGTGGCTAGCAGCTCAAAAACTTCCACGTATTACACCCGCACCTACGCCATCAACCACCATGGCTTACTACCCCTTCTTGCCGAGATGCTTACCAAAGCATTTGGCGGTAATACTAGCCCTGATTACCTGGTGTTCCAATCAACACCCGTCCCTCACCTTCATCGCTTTGTTGCAAGAGTGCACATCAGCCTAGGCCCTGCAGCAGATGTCTAGCATTTGGTTTTACAGGGTAGAGCCATGCCTACCTCCGGTTTAGCCATTCAAGCCACTGCTGTGGAGGCTATCCTACACCTCCGAACCAACTTCCCGCATGTAGCAACAAGGCAGGAGTTCTGCTTTTTCCCCACTGTGTCAAACGCACTAATGCAGCCTTCTTCCGTTAGCCAAGGAGATGATCCTGCAATCGCTCGCCTGGTGCAATACATCACTTCCCAGGGGATGCTGATTACAATGCTGCTTGCCGAGTTTAGAGTCATGGACAATAATGTGGTACGAGTCATCAAGGAAGCTTACCATGAGGCTCGTAAGTTCGCGTCTCAAGCAGTTGGCCCAATGCCATCCGAACCAGTGCTATCCTCTCAACCTATGCTATGGCCCAAGCCAAACATCATCGCCCTCGACAAGTCTCTTCTCCGGATCCATCAACAGCATTTTCCTGGAGCAATTTTAGCCCCACCGCCCCAACCCATAGAAGTGTCAGACGATGAAGATGGAGATTGGCTCAGTCTTCGTCCTCCCGGAGAGCCCCAGCAAGGCCAGTCTTCTGCCTGACTTCAGTCACGCAGTCAGTGGTTTCTGCTAGTAGGTCGGTCTGTCGGTTCGTCCCCGATATGAGGATACAACCATGTATTCCGCAGCGAGTAGTTTCGTTTAGCACGTAGTGTGTTTGTGCTTTGTTGTATGCTGGTACTGTTGTAACATGTATGCTGTGTTATTTGCTTGCTTGCTTTTCTTTGTTTGTCTCTCGGTCAAACAGAAATGTTTGACAGGGTTGGCAATGTGTGCTAACAAGATTTTAATCAGTAGAACACATACACTAAAAACAACATTGAATCATTCCGAGTCTCTAATAAAATGCGCGCTGGTGTAGGCATATCATTGCATTTGTCTGTTTGTTTAGATTTTACTGCATACTGCACGCATGCTCGGTTCACCCACGAGTACAATTAAGCAGTACTCGGGGGAATGCAAAGTCACATATCCATCTCTATCTATGCATACCCCGTGTGCCAGATTTTCCAAACCCAGAACCTCGAAGAGGCCATTTTCATCTGGCCATTTCTCGTCCCTGATTCTTTTTCGTGGACCCAATTGTGTTTCTAGAGAAACACTGCCATCTCTATTTGTCTCGATCCATTACAACTCCCCGATACATATTTCAACACCGATTCTACTTGACACCTACATTTCGTGGAGCAATCCACGAAAGTTTTCCCGTGCCCTAAACTGATTCCTGAGCTGGCGTAGCCACCTCACCTGCATGTGGACCCCATCACCCACACCATCACTGCCTTGCGTGGCGCCGCAAGTCGCCACCACCGCTCCATCGCAGCACGCGATTACTCCGCCGGTGCAAAGCGACGGAGGATCAAGCGTGGCAGAGGACCACCCCATGCGCCATCTTCTTCCACACCTCGAGCCACCAGCCGCACGTTATCTCGAGCCCGCATGTTCCTGATGAGAAATCACCAGGAGGGTCGACGAGCCGATCAGCGTGCCCAGCAGTGCCGCGAGGAACAACCGTAACGCCACCAAGAACACCTCCTCGCCGAAGGAGGTCGGCTCAATCTCGCCCAAACCGAAGAGGTAGTAGAGTGGCATTGTGTTTGTGTGTTGGAAGCGAGCCGTGCTGCCGTTCTTATAGCCCAACCCCGGTTTACGGCAAGCGGACTCCAGGAAACTCGCTCGTCACCCGATCACCGGCATCTAGGAGGCGAATCCGTGAGCAGTGCCGACAAGGTGCTGGCCCGCGACGTGAGTGCTCGCTGCACCGGCGCCGTGCAGGCCGCGCACTACGCCACTAGGGTCCTCATCGCCCAAGGACCTAGATGCGCGCTACGCCAAGCCGCACGGGAAGCAGCAACACAGAAGAAGCAGTTAGCCGGAGGTAGAAGAAGGAGGCTGCCAGTAGGCCTTGGACCCACGTGTAAGTAGGTAGGTCCATTGTTCACTGGGTGCATCTAGCATTTTTTCGAGAGTTTGATCTCGATTGCACCTAGCCGTGGATATAACCATGTTTGCCCATATCTCTCCCTGGGTGTACCAATTATCGGTGCCCCAACTCGTTCAAATTCAATCAAAGGGCTAAATTTAACCCAGAGATTTTCCCCCCGGAGTGGTTATCTTTTCTTTGTGTTGTAACCCTAGGAATCTCGAGGACGAGATTCTTTCAAGGGGGGAAGGTTTGTAACAGCCCCAAAATTGGGTTATCAATTTTTGTGTTGTTATTCCTTCCTGGCACTCATTTTTCAAAATCTTTCTCCCGAGTTTTGCTGATGACCCTGAGAATTCTTGTCATTTCCAACCTTCCAAAACTTGCTCAAGTCTTTTTCAGTGGGTAAGACCTCAGTTGCATCATCTTAAACCCTCTCATACCCTAATTCCAATTTTTTGGGATTTGAATATGCCCTTTGTGATTTCAAAGGGGCTATCATTTTCCTTGATCTGTTGATCCTTCCATCTGTTCTAGAGACCCTTCTATCCTTCTAAACCTTGGATATGCAAAAATATTGCCAAGTCCCGTGCAATATTTTTGAATTGTGATTTGTTCCTTTTCTTGCCTTTCTAAGGAATAAAATCCAAAGGCATAGCTAGCCATCTCCTAAATTCATGTGAGTTTGTGGAGTTGATAATTATGCCTAACCCAAGCTCTGGAAATCATATTGGCCATATTTAAATAAGGAAAATTGCCTTTTTTCCTATTTAATACCAATATTGCATTTCTGCCATTTTCTAAAGGGACTACCATTGTTATAGCAGATAAAATTCCCACATAAATTGTGGAGCTTGTCCTTGCTATATAATCACTAGTTCCATCTTTATCTCGTGTCCATCAGTTCAAAAATGGGCACATGATCCAATGCAAGTTTTTGCCTTCTCTAGAAGTTTGCAAATGAAGTGCTTTATTCCTAATTCCATTTGAGCTGCAATTTTCCAGGGTGTTTAATATTGATAAATAACACATGGATACCAAAGATGAGCTCAATCCAATCATCCTAGCTCCCTGTACAATTTTTCAAAGTTTCTGACCAGATTGTCACTTTGTGAAGGAAGTACCTTCATAGAGTCTCCAAATGGGATGAAACTTTGCCATACTCTCAAGTATCCCAAATCATTAGCCTTCACCCAAATTCAGCTCATTTAATTGAGCTATGTGAGCACAGGAGCAAATCTTGTTCTCTGTCCAAATTTTCAGTTTGTGAAGCAAGTATATTTTATCTTGCTCCATTATGTCTGAAAATAATTCTAAGCCTTCTCCTATCCATATAACCCACCTACCCAAGAATCTGGCTAATTTAATTTATCCAATAGTTTCCTAGAATTTTCTCAATTTTCTGGTCAAAAGTGATGCTTATGAAGCAAGTACCAATTTGGCAAGTCCATTTGGTGTGATCTTTTTACTGCATCTATATATGACCAAATCACGAGGATTTGCCAAGTTATAGCTAAATCCAACACCCTAGTGAGTGCTTCATCATCATTTGATTTCTAGACAATTTTTAGCAGTTGTTAAGCAACTATGCTAAATATTTGTCCTAATGCCCTAAAAACCCCCAGGCCCATAGTCCTCGTTATCCTAAGCCTCCTAGACAACAATTCTACCTTTTACCCTCTTTGGTTTTATCTCCAGCATCTTGCCAAGTTTGCAACGGAAACCTTGTGGAGCTTGGTTTACTCAGCGCCCTTTGTCTTTGCATGTCTCTTTACCGTGGTAATACTCCACTCTGGAAAGACTACGCACTAGACATGAGCTGGCATCAGTAAAAACCTCAAAGCACGCAATGTCCATGGTGATCACGAGGGAAGCCACCCAAAACAGTGGTCTAGCCACTGTTCTCGTCGGCAGCGCTGCTTCGACCGTCCCTGACCTCGCCATTAATGTCCTACAGCTCCCCCTCGTCATCGCCGTTTGCGTGGACCCCGCTCTCCCTCCGTTTTCTTCTCCGGCGAGCCGTCCAAGGATCGAGCAGTGCGCGCCCGTGAGCTCGTCTTCTTCCTCGCTTATGTCTTCTTCCTCTCATCCGCGAGCGCCCCTCGTCTCCGTGAGCCTCTAGCGCTCATCCGCTCCCTCCTCGTCGTCTTCCCCCTCCTCCCCGTGACTGCTGAGCACGGCAGAGCCGTGGCCGGACTTGCTCGGCGGCAACCGGCTCGGGTGCCCTCGCCCGGCTATAAATAGCCAGCCCGAGCCCTCCTCGAGCAAGCCATCCCCCTCACCTCTCCCTCTGGAGCCCTCTCCTGCATGAGCCCGACCGAGCCCCTCACCGGAACGCCTGGATTTCTGGTGAGTCCACCTCTCTGCTCTGCACCGAACCCCTCCTTCCGGCCATCCCCTGCCCCGTCCGAGCCCATGGATGGACGCGCCACTCTCCGGTGACTGTCCCTAGCCTGTCTCCCCCCTCATTCCCTCGCTGGAGTCCCTAGTTCGCCAAAGACCGAAGCCCTCTCCACCGCAGGCCGTGTGGCTCCCTCTCCAGTGCTCATCGCCGGCAACGGAGACCACCACGGGATGCTCCTCTCGCTCCTGAACCTGTGGGTGGGTCGACCGTCATCTGCGGTGGCTTGATCCGCCGGCAATCATCGTTGGGGCGGCCCGTGCCTCAGCTGGTCGCCTGCCTGAGCGGGGAGAAGAAGGAGCCAACAGGGCTGGCGCGTTGACCTCGCTAGTGGGTCTCGCGGCCCCACCTGGCAGTGACCTAGGCGCCCGGTCCCGGCGCTGCCGCTTTGACCCGGTCATCACCACGTCATCTAAGTGGAGGCGCCCTTTCCGCGAGGCGTTTTCCCTGATCGAAGACATATTTCGGAAAATACGCATTCAATTTTTCCTCCAGGGGTCTGTTTCCTGAAAAAATTTCACTGAAAGGTCCCTGAACTTCAACCCTTCGTATCTCGACAACCGTAACTCCGATTGATGTAAATCCAACGCCCAAGTCTTCATATCATCGAGCCCGTTCCGTTCCCATAATTTTCACTATGGTTTGACACAGTGAAAATGACCATTTTGCCCTTGTCCATAAACAACCCCCTCCGAGAGAAAACTGTTTTCGGCAAATTTTTCCGCGGTCGTTTCTCACTTCTTCCTGGAGTATTTGTCGACCTCCAGGCAAGCTAACCTCTTATCACGAGCCCCCAACTTGCATGTTGACTTTGCTTGCACCTTGTGTGTGTGTGTAGTTGAAGTTGTTTCTTATCGTTTTCATTGTAGTCATTTCATTATGCTTATCATGCATGCTTGTGTGTTCACGATATCTCTTGCCATGATAGTTAGAATGTTTTTATTGATAATGCCATGTCACTACTATACTTTATTTTCATGTCATTGTTATAAAATGCCATGGTGACTGTGATGCACCGTTGGTATGCTAGTACTTGGTACTGTCATGTTCTTTATGCTATAGTTGTTCACTTGAGCAGTTTGATATGTTATTAAGGCATTTGTATGATGTATGATCATTGTTGCATTCATGTTAAAATGCTTGCATGATGATCGATGATGGAGAAGATAATAATATGACTTAATAACAGACCCCCTCCATCATTGATGGGATCGAGTCATAGTGCCGCCAAATCGAACTTTTCCAGTGCAACCACATTTGCCGGTATGGGACGGCCCTAATGCGGTCTATTGTAGTGCCTCTCGCCGGTGCCTCTAATGAGGGAAGGTTATGGGTGCGCGCTATCCTGATTAGGTAGGCAGCCATAAGCCTTGTGTGCCCGTAGTTTTAGTTTGCGTGAGGGTCCCAGAGTGGATCGGGCCACGACGGTGGTTGTTGTGTCTTGAGGTAGACACGGGGCCACCCATGACTTAGCCCAGAGGGGAGTGAGTCGGAGTGGCCGGGAGAGTGTCATGGCAGTAGATCACTTTTGTCGGAACGCCGTTGGTCCACACGAATGGGATGACGAGGCCATGGGTTCTCTGGTGTGGGTACAGTGCACTACCTCTGCAGAGTGTATTTAAACTATCCATAGCCGCGTCCTCGGTCATGGGCACAAGTTCGTAGTAGGGTACACTCTCGGGTCTTGGTCGAAATGGAGGATAAACCTGAAATAATTAAGCTGATTAATGTGGTCGTGATCACCGTAAGGATCACGGGCCATTTATTGGTCAGGTTGTGATCGTCGTAAGGGTAACAGGCCAGTTATTGGTCGTGGTTGTGATCGCCATAAGGATCATGAGTCTGTCTCTGTTTGTGATCAGGAAATGAGGTGATCACCGTTGGTAAGAGAGTCCGAGGGACTCAGTGCACGAGTTTGGATGGCATTGTATGAGTAATATGTTTTCATTTAAAGAACCATGGTAGAACATGAGATGGTTGCATACAGTTAACATGTTATGTCTGCATTTGATATGACTAGTAGTTTATTTTTAGCATAGTTTCATGACGCCAGGCCATGCTTTGATTGATAGGATTGAGATGACATGCTTTGTTTTGCTGTTGCCATGTTAGAAATAAATTTGCTATGCCATGTTGTTGCCATGCTAGTGGATGCCATGATGTTAGTTTGATTTATGTCTTTGGTTGATATCATGCCATGCTTAGTTTTTGATATGAGATAGGTTGTCCCATTCGCTTGGTTCCTGCTTTGTCTTCTGCTTGTTTCGATGCTATGTATTTGGTTGTCTTGCAAGTACATTCAATGTACTGACCTGGCGCCTCATGCCAGTTTTGTAGGTCGTTCACTTGTTTTGTCATTTTAGGCCGTAGTCTTGCTAGTCCTATGAGTTGTGGAGCCCAGCCAGAATGATATGCTGCCAAGACTTCCGCCGCCATTCTAATAGACTTCCGCTGCCATGTAAATAGCCTTAGGGCTATGCCAGAAGATTATATTCATCACTGATGTAATCATATACACATGTATTTGATGAATATTCTTGTACCTGGAATGATGTATCATGGACCTGTCGTGTGTTAGGTGTTATCCTGGCTTGACGTGTGAAGGCCCCCTGTTCCATGCGGATCGGGGTGCCACATGCAGGGACTTATGCTTGCTCGTTGTACATGCTCACTGTAGCTTTGCTTGCGCTTGGGATGTTCCATGTACAAGTCCATGTTACCACTTGCTTGGATGTGTAGGCCTTGTGCTCCTTGCATCCTCCTTTGCATTTTTGACACGGCGAATGGTTGATCAAATATGAGGAGTCGACCTTGTCCTTGTAACGGAGGATAGGTACTTGCAAGGATGTGTACCAGATCCCATAGCACCGTCATCACTACTAGGTAAAACCCTAGTAGTTGCGCGGGTTTTAACGCTATCAGTAGCGCGGGTGGCTGCGCTACTAATAAGGCACTATAGCTAACAGATAGTAGTGGTGCTTTATGTACACGTGCTACTAGTATTGGCTATATCAGTAGCGGTTTTCCAACATGCGTGTCGGAGTAATGGGCCACGGGTAGCCTAACCCGAGTCCCTAAGCCTTTCAAGACTTTGGGCCGGCTGCGCCCTGCGAGCCCACAGAATGGAGCGCTGCCTTCTGGTGGCCAGCTTGTTCAAACGGTCGGCAGACAGAAGACGGCCAAGCACCAGCAGACGGCACCAAGACGGGTTGAGTCCTGGCAGACGGCCTCCGGAGAGGCCGGCTCCCAGAAGACGGCCCCCGGCGCCCTCAGAGTCCGCGCCCCTCATCAAGAGGACAAGAAAAAGTGAGGCCATAGTAAAGCCCATCACACCCAAATCCTGGGCTTGGCATGGCCACAGTGCCCCGTACAAGCAGAGATCTCAGCACGATGCGGCACTGTTGCCACTCCGCCCTTGACGTCACCCCTGTCAGGCGGGGCCTGCTCCCACAACGGCCTGTCGGTATGGCTAGCCGACGGCAGGCCCTACCAGGCAGCGAGGGCCCGGGGGGCGGTTTAGCCTAACCAGTCGGATCTAAGGGGATCCGGCTCCTGGCAGTCAACCGGATCCCTCCTCGAGTCCCATGCGCCATTAACCAGACTAGACGCGGCAAGGCAATAGTGATCGCCCACCAGGCGGCGGAACTGTAGCCATGCCTTTCCTGACCAAGCCTGCGTCGTTAGCATCACGACTACAGTGATCAGTCACCAACCAGACCCTCCAGCGGCGGAGGCGGCCTGTCGGCTCCGTACTAGACCAGGCGGCGGGCCCCAGCAGCCGGCGGAGAAGCCGGCGACCAGAGACACTGACAGTCGGGTCCTACACCTGGCCAAGTTACCATTGTACCCCTGGGGGCGTAGGCTTATATAAACCCCCCAGGGCACCCATGCAAAGGGTTCCCAATCTGTTAGAACTAGACTCATACATAGAGGAAGAAGAGATCAAGCCTTGCCTTCTTCTACCTCAAGCATACAGCTCAAGGAGCACCATTGTACTCACTAGTGACTTAGTGATCATGCGGAGACCCCGTAGAGCAGGGCTAGGGGTGTTATCTCCTAGGAGAGCCCCACACCTGGGTAAAGTGCGTCGGGTTCGTGTCTACGCCTCATCCCGCTTCTAGGCACCAGTGACGTTCTACTCGCTCCCACCATGATAAGCCTTCCTTTGGCATATGTTGCACCCAACCCCCGACATTTGGTGACCAACGTGGGGCGAGGTGCACCGTCATCTGGAGACTTGTTCTGGACGGGAACCTTGTTCATTCCTAGCGAGCGCAGCCAGCCCAGCATCCCCGACGGCGTCAGCACCGACACGCTGCACGGCGTGGAGATCGCCTGCGTAGCAAGATGCCTCACCGATATTGTCGGCGAGATCCGCCTCTCTAACGAGCCTGCATCCGACGCAGGCACAGACTACCCTGAGAGCCCCTTCATTAGCCTCCTCGACCAGATCCACATCACCGGCGAGCCTGCTGTGGACTTGGAGTATGTTGGCTCCACTGACCCGGTGATCGTCGACTCCGACATGGCGTCACTTGACACGTTCCCCACCAACGTGGTGGTCTATGACGAGCACAATGGCGGGAGCACCGTCACGGAGGTGCTTGTCATTAACAGCGGCGAGCACTTGGACTAAGGCGTTCAAGACCCACTAGATGCGGCGCTGCGAGACTTGTCGGCGCCCATCCAAGAAGACGCAGACGTTGAGACGCTGGAAGCGCGCCGTGTCTAGCTCGTCGAAAGTGCCAACTGACTGGCTAGCATGCGACGCCTCTCGGAAGCCTACCGGCGCGAGATCGACCAAGCTGTCGGCGGCACGCCGGCTCCTGTGGGGCCTAGCCGTATCGGCCCGACCCGGCAGCATGGCACGACCATCGCCAGCATGTTCGGGACGGATCGTCCCCTCTACGCCACGCCTGCGAAGAACATACGAGCTGCCCAAGCGGTAGCGTATGAGCTAGACAAGATCGATGGCGACGAGCGTTGCCACATGAAGGAGTGAGCCCAGTAGCTCCTTGATGCGGCCGCCGAGCAGCAAGAGGCCGGCTGCCGCGCTGAAGCGCCCATCCGGCGAACTGACGATCTGCCTCCTCGCCAGGATCATGGCGCGACTTCCCGGACGCTGACTAGTGGCGCTAGTGGTACAAGAGGCAATGAGCCGGCTGTCAGCCGCATCCGACTCGTGTCACGACCGGTTTTTCAATAAAATACTTATTGACAAATTCGATCTTTAGATCCCAGTATAGGAAAAGTTATCCTCACTGGTAGACAAATACTTGATAAACAGAGGACCATTAGCATTAAATATATTACAGGGTTGAGCTGAGGCTGCTCAACAATTTATTACAAACTCGCCAATATCTTACATAAGGGCAGTTATGACACAGGGGTGTGGTGACATGCTACTAGCTCGAGATGAAAAGTGGTGGTGGATAACTTGACTCCTAACTGGCAGCTCATCGAGCGTCGAGGTGAGGCTCGATGAATTTATTTCTGGGGTGGCGGAAGCGGATATAATACAGTGACCAAATGCAGGATCGCACAAGACTGATTGGGACTCCTCTAGGCGTCGGACTCGCTATCGAACTCTTCATCCATGAGATCGCCTTCATCAACATCTGGCCAAATCAACAAGCCAGGTGAGTACTTTGAAAGTACTCGCAAGACAGTTCAGACAAAAGATATAACAAATGTATGCATGAATGCGTCATGAGCAAAAATAATGATGCTCATTCCAATAATAAATTTTTTGCGCGACTAGATAAGTAAAACAAAATAACTGAAAACCGATCGGGTGTCTGGAGCGACGCATCGAAAGGTAAACAAATAAAGCTCATGCCGCAGTCGAGCGTCTAAGCGACACCACATAAAGGGCTTATAAAAGAAATGCCACAGTCGGACATCTAAGCGACGTCACAGAAAGGGCTTGTATCAAATGTAAATAACAAGTCTGCCATAGTCGGACGTCTGAGCGACATCACAGAAAGGGCTTATACCAAAAGTAAATAACGGGTTAGTCCATCCACAGGAATAAACTCTTAACCGGATTTAAAACTCAGTAGTCCACAGGGTTTTGTCACTGAGGCTGATATCTGACAAGATTAGATGAACACAGTACTTGGACATGTACAAGATGATTTAAAGGATTTGTGACTCTGCAGAGTTTGTACTAACTGACCACAGCCAAGGGATTTCCATAGTCACGAAGGACTAGTTCCGTTTATGGTATTTCGGTAGAAACTCATTTAACCAGTACACACCCATTCCACCTCACGATGCCAGGAATCACCCTAGACAACATCCAAGAAAAACTTTGAGACGGGGAGGTCACAACCTCGAATAGCATGGGTCAAATTTCTATACGCGCGCTCTAAGGGGTGCCCCCCCTCTCGGTCCCAACCGGAAACACCCATGCCCCCTGACCGAATGACGGGCTTTAATCCAGGGCCATGGAACCCTCATCCCGGCCTCTCTACTTGGTGTGTACCAGGAAAACGGTTTGCAACTTACTAAGCCATATTCCTTGCGGAAAACAAGTGGCAGTACAGGAAGGAAATGAATGGGAATGTGATTTGATTCACGATGACACTGAAGTCAAGATAGACTGGCATAAGACTAGCATGACACAACACTGCCATCTTACCCATCCTCATGCCATCACATGGCCATGCAAATATGTATCCAACAACATATGGCTTTCCGAAACTTACTTTCCACTTCTGTGCATGAAATATAATGTTCAAAGAAATGTCCATAAACATGCCATGAAACTCCTAAATGCAAACATGCAACCAACACTCATCATATCAAGGGTTCAAACATGCTTGCCTGGTTCGGAGTAGTCAGAGTCTAAATGGGTGAAGTTCGCGGCTCCGTCACCTCCTCCGGTATCTACGGTATAAGAAAATACGCACGAAACGTAAATACCGCGAGGTGCACAAAAGTAATCCAAATAAATTCTAAAATAAATCTGATAAAAACTAGACAAAATTTTAAAGAGAATAGAAAAAGAATCAAACAAAAATCCTTTTCTGTTTAAAAGTTATAAGGGTTTTGATCCAGGGACCTTTCTGTATTGAAACAGAAAACTCCCAGGGGGTTCTGCAGAAAAGTCTAGAAAACGATTCGTTTAAAAGAAAAGAATGAGAGGCTGACAGGCAGGTCCCACCCGTCAGGTTTGAATATTCAAACGAGGGAGACGGGGCTCTACGGCGCCCGAGAGCTGCAGTGGTCGCCGACGGCGATCCACGGCGAGGCAGGGGGATCGGGTGGTACCTCCGTGTTCAGTACGTCCTTCCGCGTCGGTGGGTGGTGGTGGTGGTCGCCGGCGAGCACTGTGTTGACGGCGGCCCTTGCTCCGGCGGATGGTGGTTCGGGTAGTCGTGGACCTTGCCGGAGAGAGCTGCGGGGGTCAAATTGGAGTGGGGGTTAGTCTCCTGGAGGTGCCATGAGACTACGGGCAAGTCTAGGGCAGTGGAGGAGTTCTCACCGGAGAGAACGCTGCCAGAGACCGAGGTGGACGGAGGTGGCCGGAGTGGAGGAAGAAGGGCCCCTCGAGGCTCTTCTAGTGGCTAGGCGGGGTCTGGTGAGGTGGTGGAGGTGTGCGGGGGCGAGAGCGAGCTCGGAGGCGCTATTTATAGCCGGCCCGAGGCGGTTGCCGTGTATGGGATAAGTCCGGCGAGCGATTACGGCGGCGCTGTGGCTGGACGGATGGTTTAGAGGCTTGAGTATCATCTAGACGGAGCACAGGTTCCATTCCAGTGCCTAACTCAACATGGCAAGGGTGGTTACGGCCTGTCCCCGACGGAACGGCCGTACGGCACGTTGGCGGCAGAGAGGGCGCCCTAAGCGTGCCAGGCCACGGCGATGGTGCTGCATGCGTGCGCTGGCAAGGGAGATGGCCACACGGAGCTCTCAGATGCTTTGGGCGGTGCCGAACGGCGTTATGCCGCAGGGTGCCCCCCTGTCGGCCGCCACGGGGGTTCTGCCGCCGCGAAACACGCCGGCGCAGGCGGGCCAGGGTGCCACCGACGCCAGGAACGAGCCAAGAGCGCGTGTGGTGCTCCGGACAGGGAGGTGGAGTCGTGCGCAACGCGCCAGGCGCACAGTCGACGCGTGACTGAACTCTGACGAAGAAACGACACTGAACTTACTGAACTTTCTGAAGGTGTACACTAACAGTGCAGGCCAGGTGTTCGACAGAATGATTTTGGCATGTAGGGATTTTTCCTTGAGCTGGTTTTTTGTGGAGTGGTCTCTCATTGCAACTGGGGGTTGCCTGAATTTTGGTGGAATTTTTGGAGAAGTGGAGATATGAATTTCACCAAATTTTACAAATCTGGTCCAAACTTGCAGAGGGTGAATTTTGAAAATTTTGAAAAGGAGAAGAGTGGATCTTGATGGTTCTAGGTTGTTGGTGCTAAGGACTATCCAGGGGAGTTGAGTTGAGGTCAAAGTTCAAAGGCATTAAGGTACTTGCTTTGCAAATTACCTAGGCTCAAAATAAAGGGCAGAATTGATTTGGGAAAAGAAATAAATGAGATAAAATCCAAAAATGGATTTAACTAGTTGGGACAACATGTTTGGGTTGTCCCAAAGTGGAAGGAGGGGTTTTGGGAGAATTTTACCATACGAGGTATGGTAAAAATAGGAAGGGATCAAAACCAAAGAAAAGCCCAAAACCAAAAAGGTTTTCTTTTTAGAAGAAATTAAATCCAAGAAAAGATTTTGAAAAGGAAAACTCAGGAAGGAGGTTTTTAAGAAGGGTTTAAATGACCTTCTTTAAACCAAGCAAGGCTCTTTCTGAAAACAAAAACAAAAACCACAAAAAAAAATTTGGAGTGTCACAACACCTACCCCCTAAGGAAAAATCTTGCCCCGAGATTTCAGCTGATCCTTAAACAGGTGTGGGTGCTCTGTCTGAAGAAAATCCTCTCTCTCCCAAGTTGCTTCATTCTCAGTGTGATTGCTCCACTGAACTCTGAAAAACTTGATGGTTTTCTGTCGGGTCCTCCTCTCAGTCTCTTCTAATATTTTTATTGGGTGCTCCTGGTAGGTGAGGTCTGGTTGCACGTCAATATTTTCATGTGATACTTGCTTCTCTGGGTTGCTCACGTACTTTCTCAACTGCGAGATGTGGAACACGTTGTGGATATCGGATAAATCCCCGGGTAGGTCTAGCTGGTAGGCTACCGTGCCTCTTCTGGACACTATACAGAATGGTCCGGTGAATCTTGGTGCTAGCTTTCCCTTAATCCTGAATCACTGCAGACCCCTCATAGGAGAAACTCTTAGGTATACAAACTCTCCAGGTTCAAAACTGATTTCCCGATGCTTTTGATCATAATAACTCTTTTGCCGACTTTGAGCTGTCTTGAGTCGATCTCTAATCATCTTAACTTTCTCCTCAGAATCCTTGAGCATATCTGGGCCGAAGATGTGGCTGTCCCCGATTTCTGACCAGTTAAGCGGGGTACGACATCTTCTCCAATATAGAGCTTCAAAGGGTGCCATTTGCAAGATGGCTTGATAACTGTTGTTGTATGCGAACTCTGCATATGGCAAACTTTCTTCCCAACTGGTTCCGTAGGTGAGGACACAGGCTCTCAGCATGTCTTCTAGAATTTGGTTTACGCGTTCAGTTTGCCCATCAGTCTGGGGGTGGTATGTGGTACTGAATGATAGTTGGGTTCCCAGTGCCTGTTGTAGGTGATCCCAAAATCTAGAGACGATCTGTGTGCCTCTGTCCGATATGATAGTCTTTGGGACTCCATGCAGGCAGACGATACGGGCAAGATAAAGTCTGGCCAGCCTCTAAGTGGTGTGAGTTGTCTTCACCGGGATAAAATGTGCTACCTTAGTTAATCTGTCGGTGATGACCCATATGGCATTATTTCCGTGTTGTGACCGTGGTAGTCCAACAATGAAATCCATTCCAATCTCGTCCCACTTCCACTCGGGTATCTTGTTTGGTTGTAACAGCTCGGCTGGTTTCTGGTGAACGGCCTTGATGCGTTGACAAGAGTCACAGCATGCAATGAATGTGCCTATGTCTCTCTTCATACCGTGCCACCAAAAAATTTCCTGAAGGTCTTTGTACATTTTTGTTCCTCCAGGATGGATTGAATACGGAGCGGCGTGGCTTTCAGCCAGAATCTGCTGTTTGAGGTCCTTGATACTTGGTACGCAAAGTCTCTCTCCGTACCACAATATTGCTTGCTCATCTACGTTGAATTCGGAGGCCTTGCCCAAGCTCACTTTCCTTTTTATGCCATCAATGTTGGGGTGTCCATGCTGAGCCTCCTTAATCTTTTCCATCTGGGTATGCTGTATTTCCAAATTCGACACACTGCCTTCGGTGACCATTATTAAATTGAGTTTGGCAAATTCCTGTTGAAATTTTGGCCTCAAATTTGGCATGCTGTCGTTGTCTGTGCTGGGATTCCGACTAAGGGCATCTGCCACAACATTTGCTTTTCCGGGATGATAGTGGATCCCAACATCATAATCCTTCACCAACTCCAACCAGCGTCATTGCCGTAAATTAAGTTCCGGCTGTGTGAAAATATACTTAAGACTCTTATGGTCTGTGTATATTTCACAATGATTTCCATTCCTTGAGTGCATGGATGACCGCTGCCAATTCTAAGTCATGAGTGGGATAATTCTCCTCATGCTTGCGAAGTTGTCTAGAGACATACGCAACTACCTTGCCTTCTTGCATCAATACGCATCCGAGGCCCTTCCGGGATGTGTCACAATATACCTCAAAATTCTTGTGTATGTCTGGCACAATTAATACTGGTGCCGTTGTTAATTTCCTTTTTAGCTCTTGGAAGCTTTTCTCACATGCTTCCGTCCATTCAAACTTCTTGCCTTTCTTGAGAAACTGCGTCATTGGCTTTGCTATGGTGGAGAATCCTTCAATAAATCTCCGGTAATAGCCTGCCATACCCAAGAAACTTCGTACGTCTGTTATGCTAGCTGGTGGTTTCCAGCCAAGTACGGCCTTGACCTTTTCCGGGTCTACTGCAATACCTTCTTGGGTGAGTACGTGGCCCAGAAAACCCACCTGTCTTAGCCAAAATTCACATTTGCTGAATTTGGCGTACAGTTGATGTTTCCTAAGTTCTCCTAGTACAATCCCGAGATGCTCGGCGTGCTCTTCTGGTGTTTTGGAGTATATCAGAATATCATCGATGAATACCACAACAAACTTGTCCATATACTTCATAAATACTTTGTTCATGAGGTGAACAAAATATGCGGGGGCGTTGGTTAGCCCAAATGGCATTACTGTGAACTCATACAGTCCATATCTGGAAGTGAAGGTTGTCTTGGGAATATCTTTTGTTCGCACTTTTAATTGGTGGTATCCTGATCTCAAGTCAATTTTTGAGAAGACTTTGGGTATTTGTTCTTGATTGTGACCATGTTAAGAGCTCGATAGTCAATACACAATCTTAGTGTTCCATCCTTTTTCTTGGCAAATAAAATTGGAGAACCCCAAGGTGAGGAACTGGCTCATATGTATCCTTTCTCCAATAATTCTTTTATTTGCTTCTTCAATTCTACCAATTCGGATGGTGCCATTCTGTATGGTTTCTTGTAAATGGGAGCGGTTCCGGGTGCTAGCTCAATGCTGAATTCTATCTCTCGGTCCGGTGGCATGCCTGGTAGTTCTTCTAGAAATACGTCTGGAAATTCACACACTACTGGAACCTTGTTCAGCTAAGAAACGTACACCTTGTTTAATCTTGGTTGCTGAGGTATTTGTCTCTCTTTGGCTGAAACTTTTATTGTCTTCCTGTGATGGTGTGTGAGAATCACGGTCCGGTTGAAGCAGTCAATAAAACCTTTGTTGGTGGTTAACCAATCCATCCCTAGGATGACATCCAATCCTTTGCGTTCCAATACAATAAGGTTGGCGTAAAACTTCAATCCTTCAAATTCAATAACCACACCTTGACAGTAACTCTGGGTCACTTGCTTAATCCCAGGGGACTTGATGGTCATGGATTTTTCCAAGGGAAGCATCGAAAAATTATTTTGCAAAGCAAAACTCTTCGAAATGAATGAGTGAGAAGCTCCAGAATCAAACAAAACCATGGCAGGTATTGTGTTGACAGGGTACGTACCGAGTACGATATCTGGGGCGTTCTGTGCTTCCTCTTTGGTCACGTGGTTGAGGTGACCCTTCCGGTGGTTGTTATTGGGGTTGAAATTGTTTCGCTTTGGCGCTGAATTATTTCCACCATTGTTAGGCTTCGGGGTTGAGTTCCTTGGCTCGGGGCACTGCTTGGCATAGTGCCCTTCTTCTCCACAAGTGTAACAAGTAACGCCTAGGAGATATGTGAACTCCTTGTCTCTTGCATGGAAATTCTTGATTGGGCGTGAATTATTCGTCGGGGTTTTGTGTGTACTACCCTTCTGAATTTCTGTCTTGCTTCTGTGGTTGCGAGCAAAAGTAGACTGGTCCCTTTTGCGTTTGCGGAAATCTTCCAAGCTGCATCGCTCATTTTCCAGAGTGAAGGCCTTATCCAACAGTGTTTTAAAATCTGGAAAGGTATGCACAACCAGTTGGCATTTAAGCGCGGGTTCCAGGCCCTCCAAGAATTTTTCCATCTTCTTGCTCTCGGTCATGCGCTCTTCATTGACGTAGCGAGACAGCAGAGTGAATTGGCTGTTGTATTCTGACACTGTCATGGTCCTTTGCTTGAGGTCATCAAATTCTCTCTTCTTGATTTTCATAACACTCTTAGGAATGTGTGCCCCACGAAAACCTTCTTTGAAATCCTCCCAGGTTATTTCATTTTCGTTGGGGTGCATGTGCAGGAAGTTTTCCCACCACGATGCAGCTGCTCCGGTGAGATAATGTGGTGCATACAATACTTTTTCATGGTCTAAACACTGTGCAATAATTAATTTTTTCTCCATGTCTCGAAGCCAGTCTTCGGCCTCAAGAGGCTTGTCAGTATGAGAAAATGTTGGGGAACGCGTTTTCTGTAACTCAGATAACTTGGATTGCTGCTGATACTGACCACAGTTATTTCCCATATTGATGAATTGATTCATCATTTCCTGGTCTTGTTGCTGACTCTGTTCATACAGACGACACACTTCGGTAAATGTTGTTTCACTGTCCTGTTGACTTGTCTGTCCTTGAGTGAAATTGTGGTTTGGTGGTGTGCCATAATTTTCTTCGGGCTGATTTGGCATAGAGCGTGTCCACGGAGGAGACATCTTTCACTCTGGGGATATATTTTGTGAAACTCGTAAGACAAGAAAGAGAGTCGCGAAAGTCAACAAAAACACACATAAAACTCCAGGATTTTTTTTTGAAAATACACGATTGCGCGCGGAGAAGGACTATTACATATCTTACATGCAGGCATAATTATACATTACATCACTCAGGATATGCGTACATAATCCTGACATGTTATTTAGACTAGTGCACTTCTCCAGATCCTACATGATGCGTAAACAGGCTACTTCTCACAACCTATGTACATATATCACACAAGTCGGTACATCGCATGGCGTCTACACGTGCTCAGTCGGAGATGGTGAGGATCTCCCATGGCCTGCCGGGGGTGAGACGCAGTGACGCTGGGGACTCAACCTCCTCCTCGCTAATAGGTTCCAGACGAGAAACGTTGTGCTGAGCTGATGGAGCAGGTGCCATAGGCGGAGTAACCTGAATATGAGTGGGTGGAATAGGTGGAGTAGCACGTATGGGAGTGGGTGCAATAAGTGGTGCAGAGCGAACGGGAGTGGGTGTAATAGCTTGGTTAAATTCGTCAGTGGTAGGCAGACAACGAGCAGTGGCGAGAATGGTAGGTGAATGGGAAGCTGAGGACGAGATAAAAGTCAGCGGTGGAGCGGTGTGCAGGAGTTCCCTCCTGTTGGCGGCACAGCCATGGACTGAGTCCATGCGGGCGGCTACGAGGTCGTCCACCATGCTGTCGAAGGCTGCCTCCAGGGCTCGGAGGTACTCGACAAGCATCTCAAAGGCCTCGTCTCTCTCTCCTCTGGGGCAAGATAATGAGTAGTGACAGGTGTATGGCACGTGGCATGGAAGGTAGCGGTAGCGACGGGTCTTCATTGCAGGAAGGACATCCCGAAGATGAGCTATCGCCTCGCGAGTAGCCATCTGCATAGCATGCCTCTCTGTAGGCATGGCTCTCCCCAAGAATCGGAAGCGGCGTATCTCAGCATGCCCTCCCCTGAATTGCACCACGGCCTGGTGCATGGTCAGACTGTCGTTGATCTTGTGTGGATAAAGTGTGAAGACTGGGCGCACGGATGGCCCCATCGCGACCTGAACGATGAAGTAGAGGAGCTTGACGAACCCCTCAGGCACGTTGGCGAACATTTGTGACTAACAGTCATTGCCAGCCATCTACAAAAGTAGGCAAAAATTCTGAGCGATCAGATCATAAATTTTATGCTGACTGTCAGAAAAATGACTACATTTGCAAAAACATGAATAAACTCTATCATGCTAATAACTAATTAGCGATTGCACCTAGTGGCTTCCTACAGTCAGCCTGGCTCTGGTACCAAGTCTCTCACGACCGGTTTTTCAATAAAATACTTATTGAGAAAATCGATCTTTAGATCCCAGTATAGGAAAAGTTATCCTCACTAGTAGACAAATACTTGATAAACAGAGGACCAGTAGCATTAAATATATTACAGGGTTGAGCTGAGGCTGCTCAACAATTTATTACAAACTCGCCAATATCTTACATAAGGGCGGTTATGACACAGGGGTGTGGTGACATGCTACTAGCTCGAGATGAAAAGTGGTGGTGGATAACTTGACTCCTAACTGGCAGCTCACCGAGCGTCGAGGTGAGGCTCGATGAATTTATTTCTGGGGTGGCGGAAGCGGATATAATACAGTGACCAAATGCAGGATCGCACGGGACTGACTGGGACTCCTCTAGGCGTCGGACTCGCTATCGAACTCTTCATCCATGAGATCGCCTTCATCAACATCTGGCCAAATCAACAAGCCAGGTGAGTACTTTGAAAGTACTCGCAAGACAGTTCGGACAAAAGATATAACAAATGTATGCATGAATGCGTCATGAGCAAAAATAACTGAAAACCGATCGGGTGTCTGGAGCGACGCATCGAAAGGTAAACAAATAAAGCTCATGCCGCAGTCGAGCGTCTAAGCGACACCACATAAAGGGCTTATAAAAGAAATGCCACAGTCGGGCGTCTCAGCGACGCCACATAAAGGGCTTATAAAAGAAATGCCACAGTCGGACATCTGAGCGACGTCACAGAAAGGGCTTGTAAAAGAAATGCCACAGTCGGACATCTGAGCGACGTCACAGAAAGGGCTTGTATCAAATGTAAATAACAAGTCTGCCATAGTCGGACTTCTGAGAGACATCACAGAAAGGGCTTATATCAAATATAAATAACAAGTCTGCCAGAGTCGGACGTCTGAGCGACATCACAGAAAGGGCTTATATCAAATGTAAATAACAAGTCTGCCACAGTCGGACGTCTGAGCGACATCACAGAAAGGGCTTATACCAAAAGTAAATAACGGGTTAGTCCATCCACAGGAATAAACTCTTAACCGGATTTAAAACTCAGTAGTCCATAGGGTTTTGTCACTGAGGCTGATATCTGACAAGATTAGATGAACACAGTACTTGGACATGTACAAGATGATTTAAAGGATTTGTGACTCTGCAGAGTTTGTACTAACTGACCACAGCCAAGGGATTTCCATAGTCACGAAGGACTAGTTCCGTTTATGGTATTTCGGTAGAAACTCATTTAACCAGTACACACCCATTCCACCTCACGATGCCAGGAATCACCCTAGACAATGTCCAAGAAAAACTTTGAGACAGGGAGGTCACAACCTCGAATAGCATGGGATCAAATTTCTATACGCGCGCTCTAAGGGGTGACCCCCTCTCGGTCCCAACCGGAAACACCCATGCCCCCTGACCGGATAATGGGCTTTAATCCAGGGCCATGGAACCCTCATCCCGGCCTCTCTACTTGGTGTGTACCAGGAAAATGGTTTGCAACTTACTAAGCCATATTCCTTGCGGAAAACAAGTGGCAGTACAGGAAGGAAATGAATGGGAATGTGATTTGATTCACGATGACACTGAAGTCAAGATAGACTGGCGTAAGACTGGCATGCCACAACACTGCCATCTTACCCATCCTCATGCCATCATGTCACGCCCAATATGCGACCCTATCCAAAAGGAACTCGAAGGTCCCACCAAGGATAGACCCGCATATTGAAACGCTTTTGCAAGGTGGATATCATTACATCAACATTACATAATAGATGGGGATACATACATAAGGCATACAATGGCACACGAATACAACATCACAAAACATCAGAGCATCATTCGACTACGGATGAAACACAAACAGAAACTCAAACAACATCCACCCTGCTAGCCCAGGCTGCCGACCTGGAACCTATCCCCTGATCGAAGAAGAAGCAGAAGAAGAACTCCAACACAAGCAAACATCGCTCTCGCGTCATGATCATCGCATAAACCTGTACCTGCAACTGTTGTTGTAGTAATCTGTGAGCCACGAGGACTCAGCAATCCCATTACCATGGGTATCAAGACTAGCAAAGCTTTAAGGGAAAGGAAGGGGTAAAGTGGTGAGGCTGCAACAGCGACTAAGCATATATGGTGGCTAACATACGCAAAGAAGAGCGAGAAGAGAACAAGCAGAACGGTCGTCAACCAGTAATGATCAAGAAGTGATCCTGAACTCCTACTTACGTCAACCATAACCCAGAAACCGTGTTCACTTCCCGGACTCTGCCGAGAAGAGACCATCACGGCTACACACGCGGTTGATGCGTTTTAATTCGGATCTGGTGTCAAGTTATCTACAACCGGACATTAACAAATTCCCATCTGCCAATAACCACATGCACGGCTTTCGAAAGATTATACCCTGCAGGGGTGTCCCAACTTAGCCCATGACAAGCTCTCGCGATCAACGAAGGAATAGACCTTCTCCCAGGAAGATCCGATCAGACTCGGAATCCCGGTTTACAAGACATTTCGACAATGGTAAAACAAGACCAGCAAAGCCTCCCGCTGTGCTGACAAATACCGATAGGAGCTGCACATATCTCGTTCTCAGGGCATACCGGATGAGCCAGACGTCGGGTTGGCATAGACCCTGGTTGCCCAGGGGGCGTCGGACATCGCTCGGTTCGGACCAACTCTTAGACAAGCACTGGCCCGGGGGGGCTAAAATAAAGATGACCCTCGGGTTAGCCGACCCAAGGGAAAGGGATAGGTGGTGGTGAGGCAAATGGTAAAACCAAGGTTGGGCCTTGCTGTAGGAGTTTTATTCAAAGCGAACTGTCAAGGGGGTCCCATAAATCACCCGACCGCGTAACGCAAAATCCGGGAACATAACACCGGTATGACGGAAACTAGGGCGGCAAGAGTGGAACAAAACACTAGGCAAAAGGCCGAGTCTTCCACCCTTTACCAAGTATATAGATGCATTAATAATATAAGAGATATTGTGATATCCCAACCAAAATCCTGTCCACCATGGAGAAATCTTCAACTTCACCTGCAACTAGCAACGCTATAAGAGGGGCTGAGCAAAAGCGGTAACATAGCCAAACAACGGTTTGCGTAGGAAAGGTGTCAAAGGTTAGAGGTTCATGGCAATATGGGAGGCTTGATGAGGAACAGATAGGTAACGCAGCATAGCGATAGAACGAAACAACTAGCATAGCAATGATAGTAGTGAGATCCAGGGTAGCGGTCATCTTGCCTGAAATCCCGCAAGGAAGAAGAACGAGTCCATGAAGAAGACGAACGGAAGTAGTCGAACGAATCCTCACAATCGCAACATTACCGGAACTAAGAAGCAACACCGGAAAGAAACAAACAACATGGTAAACACACAAGCATAATCATGGCATGATGCACAATCAAGTATGATGCATGTCCGGTTTAATGAGGCATGGCATGGCAAAGTGCACAAACAATACTACAAATTAAGTGGAGCTCAATATGCAACGAGTTGCATATTGACAAAACACCACATGCAATTATTTAGTTTGATCTCGGTTAGGTACCCAACAATATTAAATGTTATTAAACATGGCAAGGGGTGAAGCATAATGAAACTACCTATCTAGGCAAGTTTAAATGAGGCCGGAAACAACAAACAACAATTCCGGAAAATCCCCATATGCAAATTATGGATTTGGTATGGTTCTGCCCTAAACCATATTTTAATGTTGTTAAACATGCAAGATGAGTGCACCAAGTTAATCTAGGCATTTTTCCACCCCATTTACATATAAAGTTTATTAAATTCGGAGCTACAGTTATTCAGTTATGAAATAAATCATTTTAACATGGCATATTCGCAAAATAAACACAAACAACATGTTAAACATTTTTAACATAGATGGAAGTGGCATATTATTAATCTACACAATTTTCTGAGCATTTTACATATATAAATTATTTTAATCCGATGCATAGTTTGAGAGATATTAAATGCATGAAGTGCAAGGACTTTTCTGTAAAACATTAATCACTGGATAATTGGACAAATTGCAGACAGAAAAAAAAACATGATCTGGGCCACATCTGGAGGCGGACTGGGCCGGGGAGAGCTGCTCACGTTGGGCTCCAGGGAGCTGGGCCTTGGCGCGGCTGGAGAGGCTGGCGCGCTGGGCCTGGAGGGCTGGGCCGCGGCGAACGGAGGCGTCGTCCTCCAGGAACAGATCGGCCGCGAGCAGGACAAGGGGCGGCGGCGGCCGGCGGTCAACGGCGATGGGGAGGCACGGGGAGGTCGGAATGGGGCCGCAGGTGGCCGGATCCGGTGGAGGTCGTGGCCGGGGACCCGTTCCCGGTGTCGGCGGCGGCAGTTCCCTGGCAGCAAGGAGAGAAGGGAGATGTGAGGGAGGAGAGGAGGGAACAAAGGAGGAGAAGGAGGCGGGCGACGCGGTCTGGCCTAGCCGTCGAGGTCGCCGGCGGCGGTGGCACGCGGCCTCCGGCGAGGACGAGTGGCGGGGCGGCAAGGATCCCACGCGCCGGCGGCAGAGGAGTCGGGCGGCGAGGACGGGATCGAGCGGGGCGCGGGCTGGCGCCTGCGGGCACCTCGGGCCCATATCGGGGCTCGGGCGGGCCTGGCACGGGCCTGACGGCGCGGGGAGGCAGGGTTAACAGGTGGCGCGCCCAGAGTGGCTGGAGGCGGCCACGTGGCCGCGCGGGAGAGGTGGAGGGCGACGGGTGCGGCGGCGCAGGGCGGCGGCTGGCCGTTGGGCCGGCGCCAAGTGGCAGTGGGGTGCTGGCTGGGCACGGAATGTGAGGAGGAGGGGCTAGGAGGTAGGGGAAGGGCTAGGAGATGCCCAAAATGGCATGAGGGGGTCTATTTATAGGGTAAAAGCTAGGGTTTAGGGGGGGTTTGAGGCCGTTTTGGATCGTACGATCGCGATCGTGCGGCTCCGGTTAGAGGGCTGCAGGAGGGATTAGTGGGCTGTGTAGAGACCATGGGCTGTAGGAGAGAAGAGGGAGAGAGGCCCGGCAGCAGTTCCGGAGACCGAAAATGTCCGACGATAGACCGGCTATATTGCGGTTGTAGGTTTAACGGTTGGGCTATCCAATGGACTCCGAATGCGACGAAACTTGGCAGGCGGTCTGTCTACACTATAATAAGACCGCACGACAAGTTGCATCCCATTCCGAGAAAATTTTTATGCCACTTATAAAATAATATTTTGGAGGTGCCGCAAGCGCGTGCGAGTGTGGTCGGGCTCAGAACGGACAACAGAGAGAACCGGCGGAACCAGAACGGATGCAAGTTTTGAAAAACATGCAGATGAACTGTAGATGATGACATGAGACGAGATGCATAACAAGAACAAAATGCAAAACAACAGACAAAAACCCAACCACGGAGGAAATAATAAATCACATAGCCGGAAATGGCAAGTGTCGGAGTTACGAATATGGAAAGTTGTATCCGGGGCATTACACATCACATGGCCATGCAAATATGTATCCAACAACATATGGCTTTCCGAAACTTACTTTCCACTTCTGTGCATGAAATATAACATTCAAAGAAATCTCCATAAACATGCCATGAAACTCCTAAATGCAAACATGCAACAAACACTCATCATATCAAGGGTTCAAACATGCTTGCCTGGTTTGGAGTAGTCGGAGTCTAACTGGGTGAAGTTCGCGGCTCCGTCACCTCCTCCAGTATCTACGGTATACGAAAATACGCACGTAATGTAAATACCGCGAGGTGCACAAAAGTAATCCAAATAAATTATCAAATAAATCTGATAAAAAACTAGACAAAATTTTAAAGAGAATAGAAAAAGAATAAAAAAATCCTTTTCTGTTTAAAAGTTATAAGGGTTTCGATCCAGGGATCTTTCTGTAATGAAACAGAAAACTCCCAGGGGGGTTCGCAGAAAAGTCCAGAAAACGATTCGTTTAAAAGAAAAGAATGAGAGGCTGACAGGCGGGTCCCACCCGTCAGGTTCGAATATTCAAACATGGGAGACGGGGCTCTACGGCGCCCGAGAACTGCGGTGGTCGCCGACGGTGATCCACGGCGAGGTAGGGGGATCGGGTGGTACCTCCGTGTTCAGTACGTCCTACCGCGTCGGTGGGTGGTGGTGGTGGTCGCCGGCGAGCACTATGTCGATGGCGGCCCTTGCTCCGGCGGATGGTGGTTCGGGTAGTCGTGGACCTTGCCAGAGAGAGCTGCGGGGGTCAAATTGGAGTGGGGGTTAGTCTCCTGGAGGTGCCATGAGACTACGGGCAAGTCTAGGGCAGTGGAGGAGTTCTCACCGGAGAGAACGCTGCCGGATCCCGAGGCGGACGGAGGTGGCCGGAGTGGAGGAAGAAGGGACCCTCGAGGCTCTTCTAGTGGCTAGGCGGGGTCTGGTGAGGTGGTGGAGGTGTGCGGGGGCGAGAGCGAGCTCGGAGGCACTATTTATAGCCGGCCCGAGGCGGTTGCCGTGTACGGGATAAGTCCGGCGAGCGATTACGGCGGCGCTGTGGCTGGACGGATGGTTTAGAGGCTTGAGTATCATCTAGATGGAGCACAGGTTCCATTCCAGTGCCTAACTCAACATGGCAAGGGTGGTTACGGCCTGTCCCAGACGGAACGGCCGTACGGCACGGCGGCGGCAGAGAGCGCACCCTGAGCGTGCTCGGCCACGGCGACGGTGCTGCATGCGTGCGCTGGCAAGGGAGATGGCCACGCGTTGCTCTCAGATGGTTTGGGTGGTGCCGAACAGCGTTATGCCGCACGGTGCCCCCCTGTCGGCCGCCACGGGGGTTCTGCCGCCGCGAAACACGCCGGCGCAAGCGGGCCAGGGTGCCACCGATGCCAGGAACGAGCCAAGAGCGCGTGTGGTGCTCCAGACAAGGAGGTGGAGTCATGCGCAACGCGCCAGGCGCACAGTCGACGCATGACTAAACTCTGACGAAGAAACGACACTGAACTTACTGAACTTTCTGAAGGTGTACAGTAACAGTGCAGGCCAGGTGTTCGACAGAATGATTTTGGCATGTAGGGATTTTTCCTTGAGCTAGTTTTTGGTGGAGTGGTCTCTCATTGCAACTGGGGGTTGCCTGAATTTTGGTGGAATTTTTGGAGAAGTGGAGATATGAATTTCACCAAATTTTACAATTCTGGTCCAAACTTGCAGAGGGTGAATTTTGAAAATTAAGAGTGGATCTTGATGGTTCTAGGTTGTGGGTGCTAAGGACTATCCAGGGGAGTTGAGTTGAGGTCAAAGTTCAAAGGCATTACGGTACTTGCTTTGCAAATTACTAGGCTCAAAATAAAGGGCAGAATTGATTTGGGAAAAGAAATAAACGAGATAAAATCCAAAAATGGATTTAACTAGTTGGGACAGCATGTTTGGGTTGTCCCAAAGTGGAAGGAGGGGTTTTGGGAGAATTTTACCATAAGAGGTATGGTAAAAACAGGAAGGGATCAAAACCAAAGAAAAGCCCAAAACCAAAAAGGTTTTCTTTTTAGAAGAAACTAAACCCAAGAAAAGATTTTGAAAAGGAAAACTCACGAAGGAGGTTTTTAAGAAGGGTTTAAATGACCTTCTTTAAACCAAGCAAGGCTCTTTCTGAAAACAAAAACAAAAACCACACAAAAAAATTTGGAGTGTCACAACTCGCCTCTCCATCGAGGGTGACGCAGAAGGCCACCCCAAGCTGTGGAGCAACAAGGCGATCTAGCTCCTCCTCCGCCTCATGGAGAAAGGCAGCCCACTCTGCCGCCTGTCATGCACCCGACGCTCGGCGACAGCCTTGGCCGCCGGGAAGGAGTCGGGGGTAACGATGCCCGCCACCGGATCGACCGCCTCAATCGTTGGTGCTATAAGAAGAAGACGCATTGCGCCCGCCCTGTTTTGGCCCTCGAATCCGAGATGAGACCTTCCCTAGAGGGTTCACACTTCCAACATATACACCCAACTACACCGGCTCCATGAAGCCGGAGGACTGGCTGGTCGACTACTCCACGGCCGTCAGCATAGCGAACGGCAACAAGCGCGTTGCTGTGAAGTACGTCCCGCTCATGCTCCAGGGCACAACCCGGACGTGGCTCAACAGCCTGAAGCCCCGCAGCATCAACAACTGGGTTGATTTCACCGAAGCCTTCATCCACAACTTCACCAGCACGTGCAAGCGGCCTCCCAAGCCCCGCCAGCTCTCCTTGTGCGTCCAAGGGCCCAGCGAATCAACTCGCGACTATCTCACGCGTTGGGCCGACCTACGCAACTCCTGCGAGGGCGAGCACGAGGTGCAGGCCATCAAATACTTCACCACCGGGTGCCGAGAGGGCACCCTCCTCAAGCACCTACTTCTCTACGACAGGCCGGCGACCCTCGAACTACTGATCATCGCCGACAAGTACGCCACGGCCGACTCCTCCATGAAGGCGGAAATCCAAGTCGATGCATCCGGCAAAGTGGCTCCTCAAGCTCCTCGAACTCTGGCTAGAGACACCAGTCGGCGTCAGTAGCAGAATGACAACAAGCACAAGGCCACGCAGCCGGCTACCACCAGCCGGCAGGTGGCGACAGTTGAGGACCAGCAGCCGGAAGGGCAGCCCCCGCCCAAGCGTCGGAAGGGCGGAAAACCAAATTGGTTGCCCACCTTCTCGTATGAGCAAACTCTTGACGCCCCCTGCAAGTTCCATAGTGGTGCGAAGCCATCCAACCACACCACCCGAAAGTGCCATTGGCTCACCCGAATCGCCAAAGATGGACTCCTGCCTCCTCCGCCTGTCGGCCCGCCACCTCCTCCACCTCAGCAGCCGGCGGCTCGGCCAATCGACGGCATACAAGATGAATATCCCGAGGATCATGGAGCTTATGTCATGTTCACCAGCGTGGCCGACGATTGGCACAGCAGACGGCAATAGCAGCAAGGAGTACATGAAGTGGCGTCAGAGACCCCAGAGTTCATGCACTGGTCTGAGAAGCCTATCAGTTGGAGCAGGGCTGACCACCCGGAGGTGATGCCCTCTCCTAGTTCTTATGCCCTGGTCTTAGATGCCACATTCGCAAGAGAGAGGCGGACAACTCATTTCTCCCAAGCCTGATAGATGGCAGCAACAACATCAATATCATGTACCATGACATAATGGAGAAGTTAGGAATCAAGCAGAAGCAGCTTCACCCTAGTCGGACTGTATTCCATGGCATAGTTCCTGGCCTTTCCTGCTCACCAATTGGAAAGACCCAGATTGACGTTCTCTTCGGAGACAAAGATCACTTCCGCCGAGAGCCAGTCTAGTTTGAGGTGGTGGACCTTGAGAGCCCCTACCATGCGCTTGTCGGATATCGGGTTCCAGCAAAACCCTTAAGGTTCTAACTCTGGGGTGCGCGTGAAGATCTTTCCCCTAACGATCCACGTCCGAACGCCTCGCTGAGGATCTAAGCTACACGATGAACATCGCAAGGGACACAAGATTTATACTGGTTTGGGCCACCGTTGTGGTGTAATACCCTACTCCAGTGTGTGGTGTGGTGGATTGCCTCTGGGCTGATGATGAACAGTACATGGGAAGAACAGCCTCGCGAGAGGTGTTCTTGTGGTGGTGATTTGCTTGAGAAGGATTTGACAAGCTCTCGTTGAGATGCCCCCTCTACGATGGTGGCTATCCCTTTATGTCGGTGTACAAATGTAGGGGCTCTGCTTTTGACCCCTGTACTTGTGCACGGGCAGTCAGAGTCACTCGCTACGGCCACGCATAACAGGGCAGGAAAGGGAAGCCGGAGAGAAGCCGAAGACGCGAGACAAACAAAGCAATGACAAGGACCATGGCCACAAAGTGCAGATGGGCGAAGTGGGTTTCCCCGACGAGACCCTTTGCCGGGGGCAGCCTCCGCAGCCCCGGCAAGCCCCTTGCCGGGGGAACTCGCACAAACCAATGGAGCGAGCCACCCTTAAACCCATGGCCTCCAATGTCAACAGCCACATTGGACCAGGGCTCGGGAGGCACCTCCGTGGTGGCATGCAGATCTTTGTGAAGACATAGATGTTCAAGATCAGGTGATGATTGGGGGGTAACAATCCTCACCAAGATCCTCACTGAAGAAACCCACAAGACCCCCTGGCAAGATCCTTGCCGGGGACGCCAACACGCCACGGCAAGACCCTTGTCGGTCCACCAGGCAAGACCCTTGTCGGGCCACCCAACAAGACCCTCGCCAAAGGCAACCACGGGGCCACTGTCAGGCCCACACCAACCAACTCCCTGCCGCCATTCGCATGCAGCTGCCAGCCCAACCAGCTGGGCAGGCACCTGCGTGGCAACACACAGCTTCTAGGCCGACTCAGCGCGCACCTGCGTGGCAGCATGCAATCCTTCACGGAGGCTCCACCACCGTGCCACCTCAGCTGCCTGCCTGCCTACATGGCACCGCATGCATCGCTGGCCAGGGCGCGTGTCAAAGCAAGGAGGAGTGGCGAAGGACGGGACGGGCCTCGCTCCCGTCCCTGATAAAGTGAAGGGACACCTAAGCCTCGCATTAAATGCGCTTTGTCCTGTAATACCAGCGATAAGCTCGCAGCACTGTAGCACTGGCCATCTCTTGTGTGCCACTGTGGCAGCCCCTTTCGCCTATAAATGGAGGCCCATGGCGCACTGGAAAAGGATTCGGCTCTTTCGAACCTGGCAACACCCAGAGCTAGTTCAAGAGCTCAAGAACAGTAAATACATCCACCAAAGAAGGATCGTAGGGTTTTACGCATCTTTGCGGCCCGAACCAGGGTAAATCCCCTTTGTGTTGTCTACTAGTCACACTCTTCTCACGATCCAGCGCCACGCAACCGTAGTAGGGATTCCAATGATCCCATTGGTGTCGTTTCCCACCGACATCTTTGGCGCGCCAGGTGGGGGGCGCAATTGTGAGAATCTGGTCTAGCAGTTGACCTAGTTGTTCTTCATCGCCATGACTCCTAAGAAGAAGAAGACCACGGTGATCGGTTCGTCCGGGACCAGGTTGCTAGTACCGGTGCGGACCAGTAGCGGGCCAGTCACGGAGAGAACCCGTGGCGCAGCCCGCGAACATCCATATCACCCTAGCGGTTCAGGCCTGGCGAGTGGCGTTGTTCGCGCGCCAGGTGAAGGGCCACCAGTCGCGGGCTCCAGAGATGGAGTCGGGCCCCCCGCAGGCTGCGCGGGGCAGTCCAGGGGTGCCGCCGTCCCGCCAGACTGCGGCGCGGTGGCCTCCAAGACGCCAACAGCGGCGCCCATGGTGCGCTCTTCCCAGGTTGTGCGTGATGAGCAGCGTCACCCTGCCGGTAACCCAGCGCGTCGCCCTGGGAAGAGTCCCGCGCGCCCATCATATAATGAGGAGGGCCAGCATGCACGTCGATGTGCTAATGGAGGTGGCGAACGGCTGCGGTGCCGTGACGCAGCTCCTTCTAACGTGGTTAGAAGTCGAGGCGCATCGCGGTCCACCCAGCTTTCGCTGCCACCCACGCTAGCGGAGGCCCTAGCATGCGCGCAGCTGCTCCTCGATTATCCTCCCGCCGCGGAGAAGCTTCACGAATGGAGGGCCACCGTCCGGAGCCTCATCGATATCGCCAACAACGATGAGTTGCGGCCGGCGGGACCCATAGGCCGTCGCTCTGCCGGGCTACCGCATGCCAGCGGAGGCCATGCCGGAAGCGACGCGGCCACGGTGTACTCCCCACCTCCATCCCGGACACCCCAGGCGTCGGTCCGTTGCGATGACGCTCGTGATGATATATCCATTGCGTCGTCCGACCCGCGAACCAACCGCGGTCAGCATCAAGTCCTACAGGAGAGGGCTCATGAGGACACTCGAACTACGATCGAGTGCCGACATGATGCGCGCCACCAGTCGGACAGGCGGGCAGGGCCCGCTATGGACCACCCAGCGCCGGGACGCTACGGTGGCCTACCCTACGAGGTGGGTTGCCCGGCCTTCACCCGTGAGCTGCGGCTGTTCCAGTGGCCCTCCCACCGTACGTTCAAGCCCGACATTGGCGAGAAGTACAACGGCAAGACTGACCCGTTAGAGTTCCTCAGCATCTACACCATCGCGATGCAAGCTGCTGGGGCCCGCGACGATAAGGTGCTTGCCAACTACTTCCCATTGGCACTCAAGCCTAATGTTATGTCATGGTTGATGCACTTGCCAGTGGATTCCATCTCTTCTTGGGCGGATCTGTGCCATTAGTTTGTTGGCGCCTTTATCGGAGGTCACTGAGCTCATGGCCAAGCGAGTGATTTACACAGCATCCCCCAGAAGGAAGGATAAAACTTGCGCAAGTACATCCAAAGTTTCGTCCGGGTGTAGTACAACATCCCCGATGTTCATCCCGCTGCCGTGATCAGTGTGTTCCACCAGAATGTGCGCAACCGCAAGATCCACGAGCAGGTGGCGATGAACAAGGTTAAGGATGTGGCCGAGCTCTATGTCCTGGCCGATCGATGTGCTCGCGCTCAAGAGGGAAGGAAGTACCCCGGCGAAGATGCCGGTGCGGAAACCGGCTCCACTGGCGACACTGCCACCCCACCAAAGAAGGGCCGACGCCGTAACGGGAAGTGCAAGGGAAAGGCCGTGCTTGCCGTCGAGGGATCCGACGACACCGGCACCACCAAGAAGACCAAGGCGAGAGACCCCGACAAGGAGGTTGCCGGGTGTGTCGCTTGCCGGGCCTCGGCGGCTGCTGACAAGCCAGGAGGCTCCGACAAGCAATACTGCAAGATCCACCGCACCAAGGGCCATGACCTCCAAAACTACCGGCAGCTAGGGCTGCTCGCCGAGAAGCAGAAAGCCGAGTATGAGCGGCAGGACAAGGAGAAAGGCCCAGATGGTGCCGAGGGATCCGGCAAGAAACATGGCGGCCAAGGAGGCCGCCGCGGCAAGGATAATTAGCAGGAGAGGCCCGCCCGGGGCCGCGACAAGAAGCAGGAAGACGATGATCATGACGAGGACGATGAGTCCGGCGACCATGAGTTTCAGAAAGCCACAGAGGCCATGTGCGTCGATGGTGGCGCCTCGCTGCGTACGTCCCACCGCCAACTCAAGCAGTGGGCGCGTGAGATCACGGCGGTGGAGCCATCGTTCGATGCACGGAATCCCCTGAAATGGTCCAGCACACCCATCATCTTCGACACTGAGGACCACCCTGACCGCACTACTGCGATCGGGTGCTTGCCATTGTTGGTTTCACCAACAATCCGCAACCTCAAGGTGACAAAGATGTTGGTTGACGGCGGGGCCGGCCTGAACTTGATCTCGCCTGTTGTGGTCAAAATGCTGCAGATCCCTGATGGAGACCTCAAGGAGACGGGCACATTCCAAGGGGTTAACCTGGGGAGGAGCCAGCCGAAGGGAAAGGTCACGATGCCCGTGACATTCGGAGGCGAGCTAAACCACAGGACGGAAAGGATTGTTTTTTATGTAGCCGAGATCCCCTTGCCTTACAACGGGATCCTCGACCGCCCGGCACTAGCCAAGTTCATGGCGGCTTCACACTATGCCTAGAACATGCTCAAGATGCCCGGGCCGATGAACATCATCACCGTCCCCTCCGACAAGAAAGATGCGTTGATCTGCGCCAACCAACTCTACCGGGGAGCAGTTGCAGCTGCTGCTGCTAAGGCACCTGCTCCTGCCGACGGAGCCCCAGGGGGGAAGAAGACCGGCGAGGCCTCTCGCACCCACTCCGGCAAGCGCACCTCTTCGGGATGTTGCACTTCAGTTGAGAACGTGCTAGAGAGCTTTGCCGGCAAGAACAAGAAGTCCAGAGCCACACCACCAGAGACCAAGAAGGTGCCCGTCAAGGAGGACGGCATGGGGGGAGCTTGTACCAAAGCTCCACCCTCGACAAAAAATAGGAAAGCAAGCTCGTCACCTTCCTATGGGCGAATGTCGATTTGTTTGCATGGCAAGCCTCCGACATCCCCGGTGTTCCGAGGAAGGTGATTGAGCACCACCTTGCTGTCTGTCCTCATGCGCAGCCCGTCAAGCAAAAGGTCAGGAAGCAAGCTCTGGAAAGGCAGGAGTTCTTCACGGAGGAAATCGGAAAGCTAGAGGTGGCAGGCTTGGTGAGAGTAATACTCCATCCAACGTGGTTGGCCAATCCGGTAGTGGTGCGCAAGGCAAATGGGAAGTGGAGGCTGTGTATTGATTACACAGACATCAATAAGGCCTATCCAAAGGATCCCTTCCCGTTATCGCGCATCGACCAGATTGTTGACTCCACGGCTAGGTGTGACCTGTTATCATTCCTTGACGCCTACACAGGATACCACCAGATCTTCATGACAAAAGAAGACGAGGAAAAGATAGCATTCATCACCCCATGTGGTACGTATTGCTTTTTACGGATGCCTTTCGGGTTGAAGAGTGCTGGCTCAACCTTTGCAAGAGCAGTCCAAACTGGTTTTGAACCCCAGCTACATAGAAATATGGAAGCTTATATGGATGACATAGTGGTCAAAATCAAGGACAAAGAAACACTTGTGCAAGATCTGGAGAAAACATTCGGAAACCTACGCAAGATCAACCTCAAATTGAACCCCGAGAAGTGTGTCTTCGGTGTCCCGTCCTGCAGGCTTCTCGGGTTCTTTGTATCGCAGCGCGGGATTGAGGCAACCCCAGATAAGATTAGGGCCATCAAGCAGATTGAGGCACCCAAACGGATCAAGGATGTGCGTCGGCTCACTGGCTACGTTGCCGCCATGAGGGGATTCATCTCCAAATCCGTGGAGCATGCCCTCCCCTTTTTCAAAATCTTAAAGAAGACGGGCCCAGTGGAGTGCACCCTAGAGGCCGAGGCGGCGTTGCAAGACTTGAAGAAGTACCTCTCCTCTGCCCCGGTGCTGGTTGCGCCCAAACCACAAGAACCGTTGCTGCTATATCTAGCGCCAACAAACCAAGTGGTTAGCACCACATTGGTCATGGAGAGAGAGGTCGATGAGGAGACAGCAGCAGTGGCAGAGTCAAGGGTTGGCGGGCCGGAACCCTCGCTGGCAGGGCTCGGTCCCGGCAAGACTGATTCCCCGGCAGGGCTCGGTCCTGGCAAGACTAGCACCAGTACGACATGACCCGCACGGCCAGGTGAAGCAGCGCAAAGGAAGAAGATGGTGCAGCACCCGGTCTACTTCGTCAGCTCCCTCTTGCTGGGATCTAGGTCGAGGTATTCAAGTGTGCAAAAGTTTCTCTTAGGCCTCCGTATGGCCTCGAGGAAGTTGCGCCACTACTTCCAAGCGCACAAGTCACCATGGTTACCCGCCTTCCGTTGCAATGGATACTGCATAACCCAGATGCAATAGGAAGGATCGTGGAATGGGCCCTGGAGCTGTCAAGTTTTGGTCTAAAGTTTGAAAGTACCTCGACGATCCAGAGCAGAGTCTTGGCGGAGTTTGTTGCAGAATGGACCTTGACGCTTGACGAAGAGGTACAGGAGACTACTCTCCCCGGCGAGGAAACAAGCGACAACTGGATCATGTACTTTGATGGGGCCTTTTTGCTGCAAGGCTCCGGTGCTGGTGTGCTGCTTGTCGCACCCACCGGAGAGCACCTCAAGTACGTCATCCAAATGCACTTTCCCCGGGAGATGTCAACCAACAACACCGCTGAGTACGAGGTTTTGCTTGCCAGTCTCAGGATCGTGGCAGACCTCGGAGTTAAAAAGCTCATCGTCAGGGGCAACTCACAACTCATCGTCAGGCAGGTCAACAAAGCTTTTCAAAGCCCATTGATGGAAGCTGACGTAGATGAGGTGAGGAAACTGGAGGAGCGCTTTCACGGTATACAAGCGGAGCATGTCCCTCGGACGGAGAACGACATCACCGATTACCTGTCAAAGCGTGCTGCCCTCAAGCTACCTGTGGAACCAGGTGCTTTTGTGCTTTAGTTAACTCAACCATCCATTGAGCCGTCGACCGGGTAGAACAAGCGGAGGAAGCTAGGCTCCGGCAAGTACATCCCCACCAAGCTCCCCGGAGCCGCCGGCGAAGATGTTGCTGTAGATGCCGATCCTACCGCGAGACAACCGACTCCGGCAGGACCTCAGGTCATGGCCGTGGAGGCGGCCGCTCCCGTGGCAGAAGAGATGCCTTTGGTCCTTGTCGTCGAGCCACAGGCTTCGGCATGGGCGCATCACACTGTCCGATTCCTCCAAAAAGGAGAGCTCCCTGAGGAGCAGGAAGAGGCAGAAAGAGTATCCCGCCGGTCTGCTCTATACCAATTCGTTGATAACGTATTGTACAGAAGAAGACCGAATGGGGTGAAATTGAAGTGCATCTCCCGGGAGTAAGGACTAAAGCTGTTGGGAGAGATACATGGAGGCATATGTGGATCCTACACAGGGCCGAGGGCCCTTGCCGGCAAGGCTTTCCGGCAAGGTTTCTTCTGACCCACCTCCCTCCAGGATGCGACGGCACTAGTAACCAAGTGTGAAGCATGCCAGTTCCATTTGAAGAAGCTTCATCAACCAGCTCAAGCCCTTCAAACTATCCCTCTCTCCTGGCCCTTCTCGGTCTGGGGGCTCGACATATTGGGCCCTTCCCCCCATGCTGTCGGGGGCTTTGACTACTTGTACGTCGCAATCGGCAAGTTCACAAAGTGGCCAGAGGTGGAAGCAGTGAGGAAGGTGATGGCACAATCGGCCATCAAGTTCTTCAAGGGACTAGTGTGCCGTTTTGGGATACCCAACAGGATCATCATCGATAATGGCACACAGTTCACAATCCACGCCTTCATGCAACACATTGAGGATCTCGGCAGCATGGTCTGTTTTGCCTCCGTGGCACATCCACGGAGCAACGGCCAAGCAGAGAGAGCAAATGCTGAAGTTCTGTGAGGCTTAAGAATGAAGACTTTTGACAGTATGCGCAAAAGTAGAAGACGCTGGATTGATGAGTTGCCGACGGTTCTTTGGTCGATCAGAATGACGCCAAATTGAGCCACGGGCCAGACACCCTTTTACCTGGTATACAGGACAGAAGCAGTTCTCCCCACGGAACTCATATACGGGTCACCTCGAGTGCTCGCTTATGATGAGTTTGAGCAAGAGCGATTGCGGCAAGATGACGCAACGCTCCTTGAGGAAGATCGTCTCAGGGAGGCTTTGAGAGCAGCACGCTACCAGCAAGCCTTGCGCCGCTATCATAGCCACAAGGTCCATGCCCGGAGCCTTGAGGAAGGCGACCTTGTTCTTCGGCACGTTCAGTCGGCCAAGAATTCCAACAAGTTGACGCCAAAGTGGGAAGGCCCTTATCGGGTAACATGAGTCACCAGGCCCGGCGCAGTCTGCCTGGAGACCGAAGATGCCATTCTAGTGAGTAACTCCTAGAACATCGAGCATCTTTGCAAGTTTTACCTATAAGGCATGGCTGTCATGCCTCCCGGCAGGCCACCCTTTTGTACAAGCCTTACCGACAAGGCATGTAACCCTTTGTACAAAGCCATGCGTAGACCCTGAGCACTAATAAATGAAGCGCTGGCGCCCTAAGTTATAGCATGCATGCTAGGTCGAGTCTCTTCCTCGGTTAGGTTGATAGTGCTTGGCAGCGGCTAACCCCTAGCTTAGAGGTCGAGTGCGCGTCTCTCTATTCTTCTCTGTCTTCTTTGGTTTGCAAGACACATGAGTATTCTTGTCGAACTGCTTTGGAAGAAAGGGGACGAACTGGCATCTAGGCCTCGGCAAGCCAAAGTTGCCGGGGGCTACAAGAGCAAGGATCCATCCGCGACAAGCCAAGGTTGCCCGAGGCTGCAGATCCAGATAAGTTTTCTATCCTCTATCATGCATTTCATTATGGACTGAGGTATGTGAAACCTCATTTTATCCTTAGGCTACCGTGCTCCCCTCATTCCGGACCCTAGGAATCATCTCCTGGGACCGAGCTTGGTCGTTGTCGCGGCAGCAAGGAAATGAAACGAGGAGTCTAAGCCCACCTCATCCCTACCTCCGCCAAGGGTATGAGAAAGGTCGAGCAAAGTGGGGGGACGACAAGGCCTGTTGCCGGGCGAAAATTCCACCTGTGAACAAAAAACCCGGCAAACATCCCTTTTTCATTAAAAACCATGCTGTACAGGTACAGTTCATACGGAATGAAAAACATGAACAGGGGGATTACAAGTTCTAAATCTAACAAAGGCCCTAAGGCTTACAGGACTAAAAAGAGATAAGGTACCCGTAATCCCTTTCTTGTCCCTCTCCTTAGGAAATGGAGCGAGAAAGCAGAAGGGCAAAAGGGGAGCCTAGGCAAGCTACATGTGGCAGAAGACACCAAGAGAACATGCCGGCGGTCGCCTAGGAGAGGGTTGGCGGTGGCGGCGACGGGAAAACAACTAGAAGATGAGGCAGTGGTCCGTCAATGAAGGCGTCGATGCCTGTGTACTCGGACTTGACGGCCCACCACCCGCCTTCTTCGCCTTCCCTGGCTTCCCTACGCCAGCCGCCCAAGGAGGCAGCCCCAAGAAGTCCAAGGAGCTGGCCCCTCCTCTGACGGGTCCCGCCGAAGGAACGGCCAGGTGCAGATGCTGCTGCTGCCGCATCCGCCCAGGCATGGGGCGTCTGATGCCTAGTCGGACTCGTCCCCGTCATCTGCCTCGTTTTCCTCCTCGCCACTCCCGCTCGAGGAAGTGTTCCCGTCTTCGGAGGAGCTCTCCACGCAGCACTTCAGGCGAGTTCCAAGATCTCCAAAGACCTTGACAGAGAGTAGGCCGTTCTCCATTAATTTGAAGAAGAGAACGAGCCCCACGGTCAAGTTGTGGACGCGGGCGAAGGTCTTCCACCCTCGGTAGAGATACATGATTTGAGGGGCGGGGAACTCGACATCGGCCCATGTGTCGTTGTTCCCGCAACCCCTCATATGCAGCCGCAACGCCTGTGGCGGATCCAACTCCCTCTCCCACATAAATGGAGTCGGGAGGCGAAGACGACGACGTGGTGACTGGCGCAGCCTGACGAAGAACTCGCAAGGGTTGTCCCCGACGTGGCCCTCCACCGCAGGAGGGGCCGCTGGCGGAGGCGAAGTCGATCTTCCACCCCGTCCTCCTCTCCCTCGAGCGCCACGGTGGCCTCGACCTCGCCCCCTCCCCCTCCCTCTAACAGGCGGCTCCACCGGCACGAGCTCTGAGGAAGAAGCGATGCGTTGTCGAGCCGAGAACCTCGTCGCCACCGACGAAGCGTCGCCACGCCCTCTCACCATGGAAAAAGAAAGGAGGAAGCAGGAATGGGGAGAGGCAGATGGCAAAGGGTTGAGAGGCACCGTTCCTCCCGCTCCCCTCTTTATAAAGGGGCGGGGGCGAGGCTCGACCGCCCCCTCTCAGCCAATCCGGCCCGTTGAAGCAACAGCGAGCGGGGCCGTCGACCGCCCTCCCCGCTCCATTGAAGGCGCATGGGACTCGACCCACGCACGCGCACAACTTCCCACATCCCGCGCTCCTGTCATTCACCCTGCATCGTGCATGCAGCGAACGTGGCCTGTCGGCTCCGTACCAAACCAGGCGGCGGGCCCCAGCAGCCGGCGGAGAAGCCGGCGACCAGAGACACTAACAGCCAGGTCCTACACCCGGCCAAGTTACCATTGTACCCCTGGGGGGTAGGCTTATATAAACCCCCAGGGCACCCATGCAAAGGGTTCCCAACCTGTTAGAACTAGACTCATACATGGAGGAAGAAGAGAGCAAGCCTTTCCTTCTTCTACCTCAAGCATACAGCTCAAGGAGCACCATTGTACTCACTAGTGCCTTAGTGATCATGCCGAGACCACGCAGAGCAGGACAAGGGGTGTTATCTCCTAGGAGAGCCCCGAACCTGGGTAAAGTGCACTGGCGTTCGTATCTACGCCTCATCCCACTTACAGGCACCGGTGACGTTCTACTCGCTCCCACCATGATAAGCCATCCTTTGGCATATGTCGCACCCAACCCCCGACAATGCGCTACTAATAAGTAGTTGTAGCGCTTTTCTTTTCCCGCGCTACTGCTGCATCTTTCAACATTTTTTCCCTGCTTCCTATTGATCTAGAACAGTACCTTGTTTCAATAAAATGTAATTTCACATATACGAGATAATAGTATCATTAACCACAATACCATATAGTTATACAGTAGTCATACAATAGGTACTCATATATAGTCAACATGCATCCTCACACACATATATGGTTCATACAGGAGCATATATGATAAGCAGTACTAGGTAGTCATATAGCATATAGCAGTCGACTAGGGGTAGTCATACAGCCACACACATATGTAGTTCTAGATGATATTGACGATGGCCATCATCCTCAAGCCATGGCGGTGGGTGTTCCTGATAGTAATTAGGATGGCCTGTCCAACACGAAGATTCTTGCCAACGAGGAAGTTCTTCCACCCAACAGAGCTGAAGTGTGTGCGACCGTCCGTGTCCACGCCATAAGCACGGGTGCTGACAGAGCCCCTTGCGGTATGGCATATTCCAGCAGAGCCTTCTTCATGAGGCTCGATACCACAACTCACAGATAGGCTCTTTGGCAATTTCTGAATAAGAAAAACATATGAACTAATAAGTAGCCTTGCACATACTCTTGCAAATATATTTCTACTAAGTATAGGTTTCTACACTATCAAAAACAGTACTACATTTCTACTAAGCTTGAATTCTACTAAGTAAGCATGTAATCAAATTGTACAGTAAGTATAACATATCATAACATACCGATCAACCATGGTACTCGTCAGGTGGGTCACGAATGGCACCCCGACAAAGTCTGCACGTGGCGGAATTATGTCCCATAGGTTGCACACCTCGTCCTCGCTCAGCCTTATTCTTCGAGTATAGATGGCTTCATCAAGTGGGTCCTAATCATCTTCATCCTTGTTGAGATAAATGACGGCTAGCTTGGGTCTTTCTGCTCTGAAGGAGAAGCTGATCAACTCACCACCATTGATACCCATGTAGGAGATGAAACGGTTCCATCCATATCCTCCGATCTGTGACATATTTCGTCCTTTCTCGACCTCCATAGTGTAGGGGCCCCCAGAGCCTCAAAGGTCACAGTGTCTCCTGTAAGCTTATTGAATTCCAACCTCACATTGTATGGGACGATCTGTGTATACGCAATGCATTAATGCCAATAACACTAAAAACAAAATAGTTGTTACAAGTTTCATATATTTTGTTACCGCCGCAGGAAGAAAACTCGGCTGGAAGTAGATGCCGAACAACGTGACAGTTGCAAGGCTGCTGGCACATCTTGACTTGCACACTCGACATGGTGGTGGTGGTGGTGCTAGTGTCACCATTTTCGTAAAGCAATATTAGAAAAGGATTAACGATCCACTTCAGAGGAAAAATCCAGCATGACCTTTGCTAAAAAAAAGGACATATCAAGCGCCTGAAATTTGCCGGAACGGAAATTAATCAACACTCCGGCAAAACATAGGCCACTCAGAGCTGTTACCTACAAATGTGGTCACTTGGGCAATCACATATCCTATTTGAGCAACACTAGATATACATGTTTATATCTACATCATATGAGCAATTCTTGAGCAACACTAAATAAACTAGTTGTACTGAAAAATCTATATCATCATCTATTCAAAATGTTCTATACCTGAAACATATACATCATCATCCACTATTACTATTTATTTTACTAAACCCTAAAAATATGACCTAAGTTCATAATTAACAAGTACAGAACATTTTTTCAAATTCTACCAACTAAAAATTTCCATTACTATAATTTCTAATCAAAAGACCTAAAATTTCCTATTCTATTCAAAACACCTAAAATAGGCTAAAAATTATTCTATTACAGAACCTACATTCTACAATGTCTACATTCTAAAATCTACATTTAGACTACCTACATTCTACAAGATCAGAGAGAAGGGAGGGAGGAGGGGTAGGAAGGAGGGAGGGAGGAGGGGTAGGAAGGAGGGATGGAGGAGTGGGAGGAAGGAGAGAACAGATGGGAAGGATGGGGAGG